>NC_069499.1:1136705803-1136987417 GCF_027579735.1 Bombina bombina
CGCTGGATGGATGAAGATAGAAGATGCCGTCTAGATGAAGACTTTTGCCGGCTTGAAGACTTTGGCTGCTTGGATGAAGACTTCTGCCGGCTTCGTTGAGGACTTCTTGCCGCTTGGATGAGGACTTCTCCCGGCTTCGTTGAGGATGGATGTCGGGTCTTCAAAAACTGTAAGTGGATCTTCGGGGGGTAGTGTTATATTTTTTTAAGGGTTTATTGGGTGGGTTTTATTTTTAGATTAGGGTTTGGGCAGAAAAAGAGCTAAATGCCCTTTTAAGGGTAATGCCCATACAAATGCCCTTTTCAGGGCAATGGGGAGCTTAAGTTTTTTTAGTTAGGATTTTATTTGGGGGGTTGGTTGTGTGGGTGGTGGATTTTACTGTTGGGGGGTTGTTTGTATTTTTTTTTAAAGGTAAAAGAGCTGATTTCTTTGGGGCAATGCCCCGCAAAAGGCCCTTTTAAAGACTATTGGTAGTTTAGTTTAGGTTAGGGGTTTTTTTATTTTGGGGGGGGCTTTTTTATTTTAATAGGGTTATTAGATTAGGTGTAATTAGTTTTAATATCTGATAATTTATTTTTTATTTTTTGTTTATTTGTTATTTGTTATTTAGTGTTTTTTTTGTAATTTAGTTAATTTTATTAAATTAATGTAATTTATTTAATTGTAGTGTAAGGTTAGGTGTTAGTGTAAGACAGGTTAGGTTTTATTTTACAGGTAAATTTGGATTTATTTTAGCTAGGTAGTTAGTAAATAGTAAATAACTATTTACTAACTATTCTACCTAGTTAAAATAAATACAAACTTGCCTGTGAAATAAAAATAAAACCTAAGATAGATACAATGTAACTATTAGTTATATTGTATCTAGCTTAGGGTTTATTTTACAGATAAGTATTTAGTTTTAAATAGGAATTATTTAGTTAATGATAGTTTTTAATTAGATTTATTTTAATTATATTAAAGTTAGTGGGTGTTAGGGTTAGACTTAGGGTTAGGTTTAGGGGTTAATAACTTTAGTATAGTGGCAGCGGCGTTGGGGGCGGCAGATTAGGGGTTAATAACTGTAATGTAGGTGGTGATGACATTGGGGGCAGCAGATTAGGGGTTAATAAGTGTAGGTAGGTGGCGGCGATATCGCGGGCGGCAGATTAGGGGTTAATAAGTGTAGGTAGGTGGCGGCGATATCGGGGGTGGCAGATTAGGGGTTAATAACTGTAATGTAGGTGGTGGCAACATTGGGGGCGACAAATTGGGGTTAATAACTATAATGTAGGTTTCAGCGATGTTAGGGACAGCAGATTAGGGGTTAATAATATTTAACTAGTGTTTGCAATGCGGGAGTGCGTCGGTTTAGGGGTTAATATGTTTATTATAGTGGCGGCGATGTCTGGAGCGGCAGATTAGGGGTTAATATTTTAATTATAGTGTTTGCGATGCGGAAGGTCCTCGGTTTAGGGGTTAATAGGTAGTTTATGGGTGTAAGTGTACTTTTTAGCACTTTAGTTATGAGTTTTATGCTACGGCTTTGTAGCGTAAAACTCATAACTACTGACTTTCAGTTTACGGTATGGATCTTGATGGTATTGGCTGTACCGCTCACTCCCAGGCAAACTTGCAATACCGGCGCAAAGGAAGTCCCATTGAAAAAGGACTTTTTGAAAGATGCGGTAGTTACGCTGCGTTACGTCCAAAAAAGTGTGCGGTGCAGAAATACCTGCAAGACTCTTAATACCAGCGGTAGTGAAAAAGAGCCTTAACGCTGCTTTTTCACTCATACCACAAAACTCGTACTCTAGCCATTAATAATTCCTATTTAAAACTAAATACAAACTTACCTGTGAAATAAAACCTAAGCTAGTCTCAGTCTCTCACAGCTCTGCCGGATGCGGTCTCTGTAAGCTCTGCACTCCAGTACAATGTACGCAGAGATCAGACCTTCCCTTTCCTTTAAGCTGTGTCCTATTCTCCGATGTTATAGGTGAGGGCCCCTTCAGGGCTTTCTCAAGATTCAGATTGATGCCTTGGCTTCATTTTTAACCCTAACCCTAACTTACCCTAACCCTAATTAAACTTACAATTATTAAAGGGACAGTCTACACCAGAATTTTTATTGTTTTAAAAGATAGATAATCCCTTTATTACCCATTCCCCAGTTTTGCATAACCAACACAGTTATATTAATATACTTTTAACCTCTGTGATTATCTTGTATCTAAGCCTTTGCAAATTGCCCCTTTATTTCAGTTCTTTTGACAGACTTGCAGTTTAGCCAATCAGGGCCTGCTCCCAGATAGCTTCACGTGCACGAGCACAGTGTTATCTATATGAAACACGTGAACTAACACCCTCTAGTGGTGAAAAACTGTTAAAATGCATTCTGAAAAGAGATGGCCTTCAAGGTCTAAGAAATTAGCAAACGAACCTCCTAGGTTAAGCTTTCATCTAAGAATACCAAGAGAACAAAGCAAAATTGGTGATAAAAGTAAATTGGAAAATTGTTTAAAATTACCTGCTCTATCTGAATCATGAAAGTTTATTTTGGCCTAGACTGTCCCTTTAACTAAATAATTCCTATTTAAAACTAAATACAAACTTACCTGTGAAATAAAACCTAAGATAGCTACAATATAACTAATAGTTATAGTGTAGCTAGCTTAGGTTTTATTTCACAGGTAAGTTTGTATTTATTTTAACTAGGTAGACTAGTTAGTAAATAGTTATTAACTATTTACTAACTACTTAGTTAAAATAAATATAACGTTACCTGTCAAATAAAACCAAAGCTACCTTACACTAAAACCTAAAACTACAAAAAATAAAAAAGCCAACCATTAAAAAAAAAAAAAAACTACCATTACAAAAAAAACAAAATCCGAAATTATCCAAAAAATTTAAATTTTTCCTATTCTAATACCCTTTTTTTTAAAAAAACAAAACAAAAACAAAATAAAAAAAGCCCAATCTAAAAAAAAACTACCAAGGGCCATTAAAAGGGCCCTTTGGGGGCCCTTAAAAGGGCCTTTTGTAGGGCATTGCCCTAAGTTAAACAGCTCTTTTGCTACAAAAAACAAACACTCCCTAACAGTATACAAACCCCCACTCCCCAAACTACCAATGGCCCTTAAAAGGGCCTTTAGCAGCTCTTTTGCTAAAAAAACAAAAAAACACCCCCTAACAGTATACAAACCGTACCACCAGCGGGGAAGGCGCTGACAGGTGGTTAATGGCGAACACCACGCTAATGTTGTCCAAACAAAAAACTATAAAACTGCTTCTCAGCTCGTGTCCCCAAAGTTCTATTGCTACAACTATGGGAAAGAGCTCCAGGAATGTCAAATTCCTGATCAGGCCTGTCTTGGCCCACTCTTCGGGCCAAGCTTCGGCGCTCCAAGTCGATTGCATTGTTTACAGATCTGCCTTTTGGATATGACAGATGCTGTATGAGGCAGAAATTCCCTTCCTCCTTCTTGGGCACCATCCCCAATGGGGAGATAACCAGTGAAAGCAGTGGGGGTTCTAGCCCAGCTTTTCCCTAACTATTGTTGGGAACTCATATGCGGACTTCAGATTGCGATGTATTTGAGACCCCGTTACCGCCCCTGACGTAGGGATCCTAAAACCCTCTCAAATCCCTCCCAGCAACAGATCAATGGCCTCCCTGTTGGGATAAGCCGCCAGCCACGGCCTAAATGCAGCCAGCTTCAGCTGGGTTGGCGCCCTTGTTGCTAGCGAGACCTCGCTAGGGGGCCTTACTTGCTGTCCGTCTTTGACACTCCACCCCTGCGTGCTGGCCCCCGCAATACATGCAGACGTGACGAAAGGAGCACGATGCTCCCCTGTCGCACTGCTTCTCATTGAATTTCCAACACTCCCTCCCCCCAACATTTTGCGGGGGTCTGGGGCTTGGCCACTCTCATCTTAGATACTGGGACCAGACTAGGGACTTTTTCGGGCCCCAGACCGGACCACAAGTCTATGTCTTAGAGCCAAACGTCAGCAGGGAGTTGCCCGTCATTTTCTGGCAGAACTCGGCGTTGTAATTGTGCCACACCCCCTCGCCGTATTTCTCATGAATCACCTAATCTGCCGCCCCCTGACTTTGCCAACACTATATAAACCTATTAACCTCTAAACCGCCACTCCCTGACATCGCCGAAACTAATAAAAGTTATTAACCCCTAATCCTCCACTCCCCGACATCGCCGACAACTAAATAAATCTATTAACCCATAAACTGCCGGCCCCCCACATCGCCAACACTATAATAAAGTATTAACCCCTAAACCTCCAGCCCCCACATCGCCAATAGGAATGCAAGGTACGCCAATTTGAAACGGCTACCTTGCTTTCAACTTCAGTGTACGGCGGTGACCGTATGAAGAGGAAGCACTGCGAAGATGTCATTGCCCTCCAGGATAGCTGGATGAAGCTGTCGCCGCCTGGATGAAGATGGATGTCCGGACTTCAGGAACCATGAGTAGATTTTTTGGGGTGGGGGGCTTACTTTTAGGGGTGACTTAGTAATTTTAAGGGCTATTGGTAGGTTATTGTAGGTTAGGGGTGTTTTTATTTTGGGGGGCTTTTTTATTTTTATAGGGCTATTATATTAGGTGTAATTGTTTTTATTTTTGATAATTTCATTTATTATTTTTTGTAATCTTAGAGATTTTTATTTTTTGTAATTTTAGATTTTTTTCATAGTGTTAGGTTTTTTAAAATTTGTAATTTAGATTTTTTAATTGGTAGTTTTTTAATTTTATTAGAATAGTTATATTATGTTAATTTATAGTTTAAACTTAGTTTTTTTTTTTATTTCACAGGTAAGTTTTTATTTATTTTAAGATCGTTATATCGCAATTTTAATTTAATGTTAGGAGGTTGTTAGGTTTAGGGGTTAATAGTTTAATTTAGTGTTTTGCAATGTGGGGGCTGGCAGTTTAGGGGTTAATAGGTTTAGTTTAGTAGTTACAATGTGGGGGGCTGGAGGTTTAGGGGTTAATAGGTTTAGTTTATTAGTTGCAATGTGGGGGACTGGAGGTTTAGGGGTTAATACTTTATTATAGTGTTTTGCGATGTGGGTGGGCCGGCGGTTTAGGAGTCAATAGGTTTATTTAGGTGTCGGCGATGTCGGTGAGCAGTGGATTAGGGGTTAATCACTTTATTTAGGTATCAGCGATGTTGGGGGCGGCGGCGGATTAGGGGTGTTTAGACTAGGGGTTTATTTACATACAAAGAGAGAAGCGCTCTACCAGGAACGAACAACAGCTCATCAGCTAGATCTAAGGCGATTTACCACCCAGGAGCAGCCTCTTTTAGACCAGTGTGCTTTTCAAAGAGGAAAACTTTCCTGAAGCATATCAGTCTGATCCCCCTAAGTAAGGTCAGTCCAGCCCTGAAATGCCAGGCAATTCTCCTCTGAACAAGGAACATGACAACCCCTTGCTCAGTGTGTTTAGAGGAATACTGCTATACCTCACTGACGAGGCCCAATGAAGGCCGAAACGATCATCTGGGGTTGCTGTGCTCCTTGTTCAGAGAGGAATTGCCTGGTATTTCGGCGCTGGACTGACCGTAATAGGCGGGATCAGTCTGATATACTACAGGAAAGTTCTTCTCTGTGAAAAACATTACTGGGCTAAAATGACGCTGCACCCAGGTGGTAAATCATCATAGAACAGGCTAACAATGGTATTGAGCTGGTTGTTCGTTCCTGTGAGTGCGCTTCTCTCTGTGTGTATTTAGACTAGGGGTTTATGTTAGGGTGTTAGGTTTAAACGTAATTTTCTTTTCCCCATAGACATCAATGGGGTTGCTTTACAGCGATCTCCATTCCACGATCGCAGGTGTTAGTTTTTTTTCTAACACTCTCTCCCCATTGATGTCTATGGGGGAAAGCGTGCACCACATAAACTCAGCCCTTGGCATTTGTGCGGTATGGAGCTTAACGCACCATACCACACAGCACCGGGAGGCTTTTAAGTAACTTGTAATGGCAATGCTATGGAGAGTGAAATAACGCAAAATTTTTGGCATTATTTTTGCACCTTGTTTAGAGCAAAACTCGTAATCTAGATGAGAGTGCATGCTCAGTATTATATATGTCACTTTTACAGATAAGATCTTAGATTATTGCATGGAAAGTGTAAAAGTGACAATTAAAATACATGACCTGACAAAATGAACACGCTTTCATTGTCACCAATTATAAATGTCACTTTTACACTTTCCCTGTAATAAGCTAAGATCTCAACACCCGCACATGCGCGCATGTCCTGGCCGCAGCAAAATCCAACAGAACAATTTCCTTGTCAGGATTTGCTACCTCCTTTTGTGCGCATGCTGCTGATTACGTAATCGCATTCCACGCATTCCTTTTTAACCTATGTGCAGTGTTATTGCGTAATATTGAGCATAGCATTGAGGTAGCAAATTTTCACAAGGAAACAAAATCTGACAAAACACCGGACCACACTGTGACTCAAAATTAAAAAAAAACAAAAACAACAACAACAAAAAAACGCTGAGGATCTGTGAGTGGCCAGATGGGGGAGCCAAAATGGCATAATAAGGTATTTTATTCTACTTATTTAATATATTACGTGCCCAAAAAATATTTACTTAGACATTGAAGTATGAAGTATTATATATTAATTTAAAACTAACGTTGACTGTCTCTTTAAAGAAACAGGATTCTATTCTATTAGAAGAGCTGTGAAAAGTACTTCACACAGGTTTTCACACTGTTGCTGAAATCGATACAATGTGTCTTATAGCCATTAAGGGCCAGATTACAAGTGGATCGCTAAATATCGCTTTCTTGAAAGCAATATTAGCGCTTCACTGAGTAATACCAGCGCATGCTAATGTCCGCTGGTATTACAAGTTGACAGCAATGCGAAAGCAAGCACGGGTTTGCATTGCTGGGAAGACGCTGCATGAGAATCTCGCACAGAGAAGGGAGTAAGTAGCGCAGCAATGGCAGCAAAGTATAAATATATATATATATACTGTATGTTTATAATTATATACATATATATTTACTGAGAACACACAGTTCCCATAGACCGCAATGTAAAGCCATTTTTCAGTGCCAATTTCAGCCCCCAAAAACTGATAAGTGTAGTTTTCTTTCTTTTTTTTTTAAATGGTACAAAAAAAAAGAAAACTAACACTTGATTTTGGGGGCATTTGGGGCACATTTATAAAATTAACCAGATATCTGATCTTTGGTTAATTTTAAAAGCGCTACTTGTAATGGCTGATTATTTATTGTGTGCCTGCAAACGGGAACGCGATAAAATAGTAGTAGTAAATAAAGTACAAACTATACCTAAAATTATTTTAAGTAATACAAACTATACCAAAAATGATTTTATATAATGACAAACAGTGTAATATTCTTAAAGGGCCATGATAACCACATTTTTTTCTTTCATGATTTAGAAAGAGAATGCATTTTTAAACATCTTTCTAATTTACTTCTATTATATAATTTGTTTTATTCTCTTGATATTCTTTGCTGAAAAGCATATCTAGATATGCTCAGTAGCTGCTGATTGGTTGCTGCACATAGAAGTCTCATGTGACTGGCTCATCCATGTGCATTGCTTTTTCTTCAAATAAGGATATCTCAAAAATGAAGCAAAATAAATAATAGAAGTAAATTGTAATGTTGTTTAAATTTCTATTCTCTATCTGAATCATGAAAGAAAGATTTTGGGTTTAGTGGCCCTTTAATTGCCAAGAACTGGAAGAGCAGAGTTATATGTGCCTTTCTTGTGCAGAAACTGTGGTAACAAGCTCATGTTAATGGTCAGTTTCCCAATCTGCTCTTATGTAGGCTTACCAGAAGTCCCACTTTTACTGGGATTGTCCCGGTTTGGAGGCGTTGTCCCAGTGTCCCACCCAGTTGTTCATTCTGTCCCAGTAGGGTTGCCACCTCCAGGTTTCAAATCATGTGTCCGGGTTTCAGACCACCTGAAACCCAGACAAATTATTCAAAATGACTGGACTGTGGCTCTCCAGCATAGTTGGATGCTGGTACTTTCTTACATACAGCCCTGCTTAGCTTAACGTTTGTGTCCTTCAAAGTTTACATTTAGTAATACAGGCTGAGTGAGCAACATAGGTTTTTTTTTTAATTTTGTAGTACTACTTGGTTTATGTTTCTAAGAATTTAACACCCCTGACCCCTGGTGACATTGCCGGTAATACACCTTTAGGGGAATCATATGGGTATGACTAGGAAGTACAGACAGGAAGGATTTTTGGCCTGGATCTTGCTTTACTTCATGCAGGATAGCATTTTGGCTATAATCTTCCTGCATTACGGTATAGAGTAGCCTCTTAAACAGCTTTAGCGGGTATGTGTTTCTTTTTTACTTTCATTCAATGTTGTATTTATGCCTTATCAGTATTTGGCTCTGTTCCTTAATTAGACACATAAAACACATTACACTGCAGATATTAAATTGTGAAATTGATAATTATGAAAGTGATAATTATGCTTGATGTTTGGCATTATTTAGAATCTGAGATTTAGATTAATATATATTTGCCATGACAACGTAATGGTGCCTATTTCACTAGGGGGTGGTGTTATGGTCTATTTAAACTGTGTGATTCACTTGTTTGACTGAGGAAGGGTTGAGTATCCACGAAACATTACACACATAAAAGCTACTACTTTAAAAGGACCAGTAATTGCCACGCCCCCTTGACCACACCCCCACTGGCTCCGCACCAGGTGGTCCCAGTTTCACCTCTAAAAATTATGGTAAGCCTACTCTTATGGATGTTTCATTTTTCTTTTTGTTTTGTTTTTCTGTTTTTTTTTCATTACTCTTTGGTTTTTCTTGAAAATGGAATTTGCTTGTGCTGGCTGTTTAGTGGAGCTGTGACTCCTATCATTGTACTGCATAACTAACAAGATAAAAAAAAGCTAATAAAAATCTATATATATATTGCTCAAATCACACTTTTCAACTATGAAACTTGAATATACAGTTAAATACAATCATCTGATTATTTATGTTAGAAAATATTCATTTTGGTAATTAAAAAAAGTTTATTAAAAAAAATAATCTAAAATGATGTGTTAATTATAAACTGATAATATTGTTTAAGTGAACAAATCCCTGCAGTCTAACACATAAGGCATTATAAATATTAAACCAATCGGCTGCTGTGTTTTACTTTTTGCATTGGTCTCATATATTGTTCTATGGTGTCGGTGTAGAAACTCCCACAAAATCTCAGTGAAAAACCTCAGAAATGCCTGTTTCTTGTGTATGTGAGAAAACCAGATGTTCTTGTAATATCTTATGTGATTTATCTCCGCTCTCTCTGTGGTGGCACAAAGGACAAGAAGCAGAAGTTGCTTCTTGTATTTGTGGTTCAGACTCTTTCATGCAGCACAATACATTTACCTTTAAAAGCTCTTAAAGAGACAGTAAAGTAAACATGGTTGCTGTTTTAGTTAAAACCATAACTTTGTAGTTTCCTTCTTTTTTTTATACTCAGGTGATTCTGCTACACTTTAATATTGGAAACAGACTTTCACGCTCACTGTATCACATTTAACTCTGTGTGGTTAATGCAAATGGTTTATCACCTGTATTAATTATCAGAGATATTTCTAGATGTTTCTTTTTGTATTGTCATCAATTTGATGTTTCTGTATCTGAGCAACTTTTGTAAATAGAGGTATAAATGATTTAAAAAAAGAAAAATATATTTTTGCTCAAGGAGAGGAGGAAAAGAGGAAAACAACCATTATTGTAGAAAAATGACATGTAGTTTTAAGACTAGTGTCTATGTGTTTAACCTCTTTGCAGGGGATAAAATAATTAGTGCTAATCACACGGCAGGGTCCTTTAAGTAGCATCGCTGATTGAATAACCAGCAGTTTCCGCTTGGGACCAGCAGTGCTCTCTGCGTCCCAAGCAATACTTTAACTATGTGTTTAACCTTGAACTATTATCTGAATGTGTGGGTGAGTAGAGCGCTGGAATTATAGAGATCCCAAACACCCTATAAATATAAGATCCTTCGGTCTTATAAGATAGATTATCTAGGTTGGGGGGGTATATAGGGGCGTTGTTACCAGCTTAAGGGATCGTTCTTGGCTATATGAATGAAAATTTTCACTGTATAGTGATATTACGTGATATTTATAAATATACTTAAAAATATATATTTAAAAAGTGAAAAATAAAGTGGAGATGTTGTGTCAATTTATGTCAAGTGGAGATGGGATGTTAAATGTTCCTTATATTGGATACAATCTAAAAATGTGTACTCAATGTGAATAAATTATTGCAAAAATAATTTTTTGTGTCAAATTTGATCTTAAATTGCAAAACTTAATAAAGTGGAACCTCTAAAAAGTGTATACTTAGTGTGAATAAGCTGTTGCAAAAACTTGTTAAATTTAATCTTAAATTGCAAAACTTAATAAAATATTACCTCTAAAACGTGTGTATTAGTGCTATATATCCTTCAAAAATATGTATTTCCCCATATATTTTAACGTGTGTATGTCAAATGACGTTTCGCTCTATTCAGAGCTTTATCAAGATCCTTCAAGATCTGAATAGAGCGAAACGCGTCGAACTGGGTGACTTATATACACACTGTTGGACATCTCTAACTACAAGAAAAGATTTATATACATAATCCGGGTTGTGCACTTTCTTTTTGGCATTGCCATATTATTTCCACACTACCACCTTTACATCTATCCCAGAACTGCGTGCAAAGCACTAAGTGCAGTTCCATCTCTATTACATACAACGAAGCAACCAACAGAGACACAGGTAACGGTGTCTTGGGATAGTATCCTCCTATCAGGGAGTGTGACGTCAGACGCCGAACAGAGGCGGCAAAGCGGGAAGGACTATGGTCAGGATTTACAAGCTGATCTGACAAGCACAGCGGTCAAAGCCAAAAGGAACTGTGAGTACAACTACAGAAAATTAGTAAACCCCCAAGTAGTGTGTACTAGTATCTCTGTTTTACTTTGGACACTAATACGCTGCTATAATTTATAGACTCTGACTGCGTGCAAGGCACTAGGAGCAGTCTCTTTCTGACAAGCCTGTATAGCGCAAAGATACGGACTGTTTCATTACAAACCGCTTGCTTTTTGTTGAAAGAAACTGCAAGATTAACAAGTGTTATATTCTGTAAAATAGAGATTAACGATCCAATTTTCAGACTAAACCTTAGTACATATATATGCAATAATTAAAAGGTTTATAAATGGCTCCTTTCTTTTCACCGCTAATAACGTTAACCTTTGAAATAATTACGCAATATATAGTGGTATATACACCTATCTTAGAATCTCAAGGTACATTACATACTGGTTTTAACAATTTGGGAGACGTCCCACAAGTTTCTTTTAGAGAATGAGTAATGTGTGAACATTTTTAATGAATGTATTCCTTAAGGGTTCATTTTTAAATTGTTTCTAAGATTAATAAATTGGAATTTATTACTTAAGAAATTGGTTTGTGTATCCTGACTTCATATTCTGTTAAATACAGGCCGCTTTTGGCACAGTCATCTAATTTCTTCATTTGACATACACACGTTAAAATATATGGGGAAATACATATTTTTGAAGGATATATAGCACTAATACACACGTTTTAGAGGTAACATTTTATTAAGTTTTGCAATTTAAGATTAAATTTAACAAGTTTTTGCAACAGCTTATTCACACTAAGTATACACTTTTTAGAGGTTCCACTTTATTAAGTTTTGCAATTTAAGATCAAATTTGACACCAAAATTATTTTTGCAATAATTTATTCATATTGAGTACACATATTTTTAGATTGTATCCAATATAAGGAACATTTAACATCCCATCTCCACTTGACATAAATTGATACAACATCTCCACTTTATTTTTCACTTTTTAAATATATATTTTTAAGTATATTTATAAATATCACATAATATCACTATACAGGGAAATTGAAAATTTACATTCATATAGCCAAGAACGATCCCTTAAGCTGGTAACAACGCCCCTATATACCCCCCAACCTAGATAACCTTGAACTATTATATTTGTCTCTTCTCTGACATAGTTCAGATAGTAAACAAAAGGCAAAATTTTATAATTGAATAATTATTATGAACAAAAATAGTCAGAATTAATTTATACAAAAAAATCAGTAAAATATTAAGACAAAAAGAGAAAATAACAGAATCTATTACTTTAAATGCATATTTTGGAGAAAGAAAATGTACATCCAGGAAATATTATGTTATCTTCAAAAGTGGATGACAAATATTCTATTACAGGGACACTCAAGTAAAAATGACTTTTATGATTCAGATAGGGCATACATTTTTAAACAACTTTCCAATTTATTTTTATCATCAAATTTGATTTGTTTTCTTTGTATTCTTTGTTGAAAGCTAAACCTAGGTAGGATCATATGCTAATTTTCTAAGCCCTTGAAGGCCCCCGCTTATCTTGGTGCATTTTGACAGCATTAGTTCATGTATATGATATATATTTATAACATTGTTTTCACTCCCGTGGAGTAAATTATGAGTCTGCACCTATTGGCTAAAATGCAAGTCTGTAAAAAGAACTGAAATAAAGAGGTAGTCTACAGAGGCTTAGAAACAAGGTAATCACAGAGGTAAAAAGTATAATATAACAGTGTTGGTTATGCAAAACTGGGTAATGGGTAATAAAGGGATTATCTATCTTTTCAATAACAATTCTGGAGTAGACTGTCCCTTTAATTAGTACATAATACATTTTGGGTTTATCTCTAATTAATAGCCTGACCCTTCTTTCAGGGATGGCAGGGGGTGGGGTATGAAATGCCCTCTTTATCTCAGGAAATAAAATACCTGATTAAAAATATGAAATTCATCATAACTCAGTACAGGCACCCTTAATCCCCACATCATTAAAAAGAACATATTGTCATATTTAACAGCCCAGAACTATGAGTGATTGAAAAATCAGTGTATCCCAATATGAAAAAAATTGCAATAGCCAAAAATGCTAAATAGTACAGTGAGATATGCAATATTATAAAATGTAAAGTAATGACTTCTCTTGCTACAGCAGTCGTAAAAACAGACACTGTGGGGCTGATTTATGCAAGTGTGAGCGGACATGATACGATGTAGCGTATCATGTCCGCCACACATACGTTGTCGGCATTTATCATTGCACAATGCCACCCTTGCAGATTTGCGGCCTATACACCGCAAGCAGGGGGTGTCAATCAGCCCGATCGTATAGGATCGGGCGGATTGATGTCCGCAGCCTCAGAGCAGGCGGACAAGTTATGGCGCAGCGGCCCTGAAGGCTCGCGCGGAAACAGGTGACATCAAGCTCCATTCAGAGCTTGAAAATTCAGCCCCTCTGAGTCCCATTCTATGGACCAATACCCAGTGTGAAACAGCACTCGGGTGCAAGACGCACAAAATGGGAGGTCGGTTTTGGTTCCCTCCAGTCATTTTAACAGCATATTGATGTTAAAACATAAACCGACTATTTAAAGGGACATTATACACTAGATTTTTCTTTGCATAAATGTTTTGTAGATGATCCATTTATATAGCCTATACAGCTTATTTTTAAAAAACAAACAAAACAAATGTATAGTTTTTCTTATTTTTAAATAACATTGCGCTGATTTTCAGACTCTTTACCAAGCCTTCTCCAGCTTGCTCTTGTTTGTGTAAAAAGTATTTTTATATGCAGAGGAAGGAGGGAGGGAGCTTCTGCTCTTTTTGCTATAGAACCTCTTGCAGTGGGTGTTCCAGCTGCCTTTTTAATAGTACTAAACTAGGAGTTTCTTAGTCAGTTTTTAAAAGGTTTTATACTGGATTTTTAGATCAGTATCTGTGCATATTATTCTTTATAGTAGTATCTATTACATGCAGTTATATAAAAATTGGTGTATACTGTCCCTTTAAGGAGCTAAATTATTTCATATAGAAATTCTAAAACGCAAGCTTTCTGTTTTCAAGGATGAATGCTGGAAAGAGAAACAAAGCATGTCCTGGGCTTCACAGATAAGCAGGTGTTAGCAGATGTCTGCCAAGAGTTTCAAGGTCAGGTAACTGGGAGACAAAATCCAGCATGGAAAAAACAAGTTTATTTAAAAACAATTAGCCAAGAGACACAACCCCCTTACAATAATACTAAATAAAGCTATTACAATACAACTTAGTATGTTTCTACCTTTGCTTTAGCAATATTACCTTTAGTCCCTTTTTACTATAATGAAGAAAGTTCCAGGTAACATAGCTAGTGGAGCGCAAGTTAGCGCTCCTGCTCGAGCATAAACTAAGCTAGACAGAGGTTTTTTGCGTGCTTGGGTTGCACTATTACAAGTTAAAAGTTTATGCACAAGTGTAAACCCGACATACACTAAAGCAATATCGCAACTGCGTTAACTTTTTCTCCCGTAGTCTTCAATGCAGAGCGAAAACTGAAATATAAACCTAACACTCATACTTGCACGCTAACCCGATCGCATTTATTCAAGTGTGCTAAACCCAACATGAAATATGAATATTTAAAATTCCAATATTCACATAGAACAATATGTTCTATTTATTCTTAAATAAATATTTCTATATATAACTGATTGATTTCGGTAAAATGTGTGTGTATATATATATATATATATATATATATATATATATATATACATATATACACACACACATATATATATATATATATATATATATGCACATATACATACATACACACACATATATATATATATATATATATATATATATATATATATATATATATATATATATATATATATACACACACACATACATACACGCACACATATACATACACATACATACATACATATACACACATACATATACATACACACACTCACTGGCTACTTTATTAAGTACACCTTGCTAGTACCGGGTTGGACCCACTTTTGCCTTCAGAACTGCCTTAATGCTTTGCGGCAAAGATTCAACAAGGTGTTGGAAACATTCCTCAGACATTTTGGTCCATATTGACATGATAGCATCACACAGTTGCTGCAGAATTGTCGGCTGCTCATCCATGACGCAAATCTCCCGTTCCACCACATCCCAAAGGTGCTCTATTGGATTGAGAGCTGGTGCTTGTGGAGGCCACTGGAGTACAGTGAACTCATTTTCATGTTCAAGAAACCAGTTTGAGATTATTTGAGCTTTGTGACATGGCGCATTATCCTGTTAGAAGGTAAAAGATAGTGGCCACTCTTAGAGCACTTAAAAATATTTCACATTCCAATGTTCTTCATATAAAGGAATATGTTGTGTATTTTAAATAGATATTCCTATATATCTGTATATGATATGATATATGATTGGAGTAACCGTGTTAGTCCAGTGAGTTGGATATAACAAGAGTATTGCATTGGGCAATGATACTTTTTTATTGGTCTAACTAAACATTTATAAGTTGACAAGCTTTCGGAAGCTTGTCAACTTATAAATGTATAGTTAATCCAAAAAAAGTATCATTGTTCAATGCAATACTCTTGGTATTTTGGTATATATACTGTTTGTAATTATATATATATATATGAATTTGCGATCCACGCCAAAAGTAAAACTTGACTTTTATTAACTTGTTAAAAAGAAAACATACAAATGGAAACCTCCGCAGCTTTGCAGAGTAAGCGCAGCACTGGGCTTACGCGTTTCGGCGGTTAAGCCGTAGTTATAGCCTATAGTGCTGTTTACTTCTGCTATTTAAAAGCAAATGCAAAAATGTCATTGGCTCAAAGTAAATTGTAAATTAAAAACACAATTGCTCTACTCTGTTAACTATTTGTCTGCCAGACCATATGTGAGAACACAAATTCATATATTGTATTATTTATATTTCTGTATACACAGGACTATAGATCTGAACACATATAGTGGAAAAGATAAATTAGGTTTCTTTGTGAATAAATTCATCAATTTATAACTGAAATTTGTCATCGGCCAGACAAACATGATTAAATTCATGGTTTGGGATATAGATACACATTTACATAATACACAATGTGTCCAAACAAATTTCTGTTAATCACAAATGATAGGCATAATTGTACAGAGTTACACAGAAACATCGTTAAATTCTGAAATATATATGGTAACAAGTCTGTCGCTTGAAACACTGACCAATTCATGGTTTAAAATATTGTGACACATTTGCATAATACACAATGTGTCCAAACAAATTACTATCAGTCACAACTGGTAGGTATAATTGTACAGAGTTATACAGAAACATCGTTAAATTCTGAAATGTATATAGTAACAAGTCTACCGCTTGGCACACTGACCAGAGATAAAGGTGTCATTTACTCACCTAATCAGGTGTTGAGACTGAGGTGGTACTGCTGACCAATCACTAGTGTCACTGTACCAAGCGCTATGCCAGATCCTTCTATGCCAGATCAGTGTGCAATTAATTTCATCCTTCCTATTATGCTACACTAGATGGAACAGTAGGAATTATAGGGAGGGACAAACTAATTGTGTATGATAGAATCACCTTGATACAAATCTAAGGACTGGACTGGAATTTAACTTTAACTGATTGTTCTATGAAATTGATGAAAATGTTAAAAGAGTTTAAATCCAGACAATTAATTGGGATAAAAAATGAAATTTCGGATTTACAAATTGAAACGGATAAACGCATTGGCGATCCACAGTTTGGTAAATTTGATACTATACTAAGAGGCATTGCAGCCAGGGGCAAGAGTGTTGTAATGGAAAACAAACATTCAAATTTTTTGCGGGATAGATCTGATTACCAAACAGATACTGTGTACATTTGGAATAGAAAGAAAAGGGGTGAATTTAGACGAACACAGTTCCCTAACAAGAAAAGGAGGTAACCGCAGACGCAACAAACAACAGAAGAATGTAACATTCTCTGGGAGCGATTCAGAGTATTCCTCTGATGAAGGAATAACAGAGTGCCCTATAGCTGTGGTAACCTCTGGTACTACTGCCCCTTCCGCCTCTAATGGTATGTCAATTGTCCCTGCTGCACATGCAGGTTCCCTAATAGGGTCATTAGGTGGTCCAGCAGTTAGACCCAAAGAAAACAATCAATTTCAACAAGTAACTCATTATGAACCCATGCATGCACATAGTTCTACACAAATTACAAGTGCACAAGGGACTGTGAACTCTGATCTTGAACAGGTTTTTCGAGAGACGCGGGATCAAACAGGGGGAGTGCAGCAGACACAAGGGGAGGGGGCAGGGAGGTATCAATTGAGGGGCATTCGCCCACAAAGCAAATACAAATGATACAGAATGTTTTGAATCTTTCCTCACACACACACACTATCAGAAGAACAGATACAGGTATTATCTTTAGGCTTAGGTTTCTCGCCCACGAGTAATTTCAATCTGTTCCAAACTTTGTTGGCTGTGAATCGCCTAATTAGAAACTTGACCCTAAGAAAGCACTTTAGTACAGGAGATATGATTCCAAGCAGTGGGGAAGGAGCAGTGTCACAGAACCAGGAGGATTACATCTTGCATGATTTTCATGAACTCTGTGATGTTGTGGCCTTACACTCCTTGGAAAATGAATCTAGGAATCTCTCCAATACTATCAATAGGGCGTCCAGTTTCAAAAACAATTCGACTTTTTACCCCATTCATAATAGAGGGAATATTTTGGAAACTTTCCAACAAAGGGTGGAAAAAGATTTGATTAATTTGGCTGGTTCTTGTACCAATTCAAAACATAATTTATCCTACAAACAAAGGAAAGCCCTGAGTGACCTTGAGAAAAACAGCAATCTAGTCATACGCACCGCAGATAAAGGTGGTGCGGTGGTTGTTATGAATAGGATAGATGACAACTGTGACGCAGGAAGCGGCGTGACAGAATATGCTACTGGCTTCCTGTGGGCGGAGCGCTGTGGTAATGGAGTGCGCTCAGGCTCTCCTTTGAGTGGAGCACCGTAACATCAGTGTCCCAGCCATAGAGCCTTATTGTGGGGAAAATATAATACCCTACCCGAGGACATTACATGGCATAAGGAAGTCCAATATACCCTTTTAGGCTGGTTGGGACCAGCCTTAACACAGAACTGAAGTAGAAGTATGGCAACAAATTGAAGTGCAGGCAGCGCTGCAGCGAAGACTACAAGGGAAATTTACACAACACCCTGCAGAGGGAATACCTTATTTCAGAAACGTCTCGCTAAGAGCTCTGACCCAGGTGAGAGGTGGACCATCCGTCCGGGACTGGGACTCAGAAAGGTGGCTGTGCCGCGTTGGGAGGCACGTGTCGTGCGCCCTGGAGGCTCCGGGCGGCAGCCGTGAAGCAGTGTCCAGGTGATTGTTGGGTTGGAGCTGCCTGGTTGGCAGGGAGAAGTTAATCGACCCCGGACTCTAGCGTCTCACTATCCCCCCTGGAAGCCGGCGTAGCCCAGTGACGTCACATCCGCTCTACGGAGCACTGTCGGAGCCTTGGTGGTGGTCAGCAGCATACGGCAAGTGGCAGCAGCGTGGCAGCTCCAGAGATAACACGTATCGCTTTGGAAGAGAAGGCTCACTGAGAGGTTTTAAATAACGCCGTGAAGATATCGGGGGGGTGAGTACCACTGTATGAGTTGTTCAAGTGGGCGCGTTTTTAGGCACATGTAGAAGACAGTTACTCCACACATATCGTTATATCTTTCCTCCCTGGGTCAGAAATAGAAATTGTGATTGCCGGTGTTGAGGAAATCTTACAGGCTGCAACGCTGGGAGCTGGCACTTTGCAGGTGTGACCCTCATTGATCTCATGCTATTGTTGCCGGTCTCCTGTATCTAGATAATACTGTGTTTTGTCTTTAAGGCCTTAAATACATCAGGGGCTAGGGCCCTAGCATCTTTTGTACAGCAATATATCAGAAAATACATGGCATTGGAAATTTCCAAGGACTAAGTATATACAAGGCAATACTGCTATCACAAGGCTATTGAAGGATATTAGCCCAAGTTGTAAAGTCTTGAAAATCAAAGAAGAATACATCGCGTCTGGGCCCTATAAGACTTTCTAGTGACTCTAGAGGGACTGGAAAATCTGTGCTTGCAGGCACCCACTAAACCTCTCTCATTTGCTTAAAGATAGTAATAATTGTCTTTACAGAGTCATAATAGAGGCTATTTAACGTCATATAGAGTAACACAAGGCCGGATAACCACACATGGAATAGAGCGCTTTGAGCAGACTTTACTCTATCAATTGCCTCATGTTTGGCCCTGAAACTATGTATATAGAAAATAGTTTGTAAAGACTTTGCTAAGTGTGTTCGGTGTATATAAAGTATCTTGTCAGATATCAACACTAAGTTCTATAAAGCTTTCTATATCTGTTAAATATCATGTAACATTCTTGGAGTTGGCGGAATGCAACCGCTTGGGCGCAGTGAATTTTTTTTGGCTTGAAACCTGGGAAGAGAGAAGTTGTTGCTAATTTTTAGGCAACATATTGAGGTTTGAGCCAAATTTTCGCTCTCAGAATTTTTATTTTTTTTTGTTTTTTTTGTTTTTGTTTTTTTTTCCCCTTTCCTTTTTTTCTCCCCATTGAATTCACTAAGGTTCACTAAGTGGTTCACTAGTTTGGCACACTGAGTGCATTGGATCTGAGATTTTTGCACCCTTTCTTTTTCTTTTTTTTTTTTTTCTCACTACTGGCTAAGTTCAGCCCCTACACACACAAGGAGATTAGTGATTCCCCTTCTTTTTTTTTTTTCTTTTAGTCATTTTTCTCACTTTTTTCACTTATCAATAGTACAGAACACATCAAAGTTTTTTTTTTTTTTTCAACAGCCCGCACCCAGTTTTTTTTCTTTTTTTTCCTCTCTTACCCATTTTTTCACTTTTTTCACATATCCACAATATAGAGCTCACTAAGCTCTAAGATCTTTTTTTTTTTTTTTTTTTTTTTGTTGACACTTTAACAACCTGCTTTCGGGTTTTTTTTTTTTTTTTTGTTCACGTTTTTCACATATTCAAAGCACAGAGCTTATCCAAGCTTCAAAAAAAAAAAAATGTTTTTTTTTTTTTTTTTTTCCTTCACGTTGGTATTCACAAATAGCACTTAATTCATATATATTGATGTGAATGGAGAGGTTTATCTCACAACAAAAAAACTCTTCGCCTAGTATGCCCCCGAAACCGAAAGAGAAGAGAGCCAACTCTAAAAATACAGAATCATTTCATGACACCTCACAAGACCGCAATGTTTTGAATTTTTGTAATGATATGTCTGAGTTTGCTGCGGAAGTAGCTAAAATGATGGCTCCACATTTAGACTTAGTTAAACAAGAGATAAAGTCTGAGATTTTTAATCTTTCCAATGAGATTAGACAATTCACTACCCGTATGGAGGAGGTCGAGACAAGGGTGTCTGACCTGGAAGACAGATTAAATGCTGTGAGTTCGGCTTCTTCTGTTCAGGATAAGGCCATCACCCAGCTACAAGCGCGAGTTGAAGACCTCGAAGATAGGTCAAGACGGAACAACCTAAGAGTGATTGGCCTTCCTGAAACAGCGGAATTCCAAGATGTATTAAAATTTGTCTCTGTCACACTCCCTCAGGCACTCATGATTCCTCCTCCTCCTACACCCTTTCTGATAGAAAGAGCGCATAGAATTGGGGCACCCAGAGAAAATAACCCTTCATCCAATTCTAGGCCTATTATTTTTAAATTTGTCAATTATCAAGACAAAGTTTTATTTTTGTCCTATTACCGTAAACTTAATTCTCTGGTCATCAACTCTTATAGAATTGCAATTTTTCAAGATTTTTCTGCAGAAACTAGGGCCAAGCGGAGAGAAATGTCCCCTTTCTTTGACAAATTTAGCAAAGCAGAATGTAGTGTAAGATTGGTTTACCCAGCTAAACTTTTAATCAATAAGGCAGGGGTTTTATATGTGGTAAATAATAGTGAGGAAGCCAGGTCTCTTTGTAAAAAAATGGGCATAGTGTGACTAGCAGACGGTAACACAAAAAGTCTTGGGAAGTTAGTAAACTGTATTTAGAATGGAAAATATTGTTACGTGCATTGGATTTTGTATAAAATTGTATATGGCGCTGGGTTTTTTTTTTTTTTTTTTCTCTCTTCTTTCCCCGGGTCCCGCCTCCCCCTGCACGAATATATGGGTTATTTAAATGTGATGATAGGGGCGAGACACGAGTCCGTTTACTCTCTGGTATATGTTAGACATGCTTAAGCTGGCGTCTTGGAATGTGGGTGGCATAAATTCTCCAATAAAAAGAAAGACCATAATTAAACATTTAGCTAAAATAAAGCCAGATCTCGCCTTCTTACAAGAGACCCATTTGAAAAATTCGGAAATGGGGAAGCTTCAAACTAATTGGGTAGGGGAAGTAATTGCGGCACCGTTTAACACACGCAAAAGAGGAGTAGCCAGTCTTTTAAACAAAAATCTAGACTACAAAATAGATTCGTCAGCTATAGATCCGGAAGGTCGCTATATTATTGCAGAAATCACGATTAACAAAACTCGTTTTGTGTTTTGCAACATTTATGGGCCAAACAATGCGGATAAGACATTCTGGGACAAGATGGTACTTTATCTCCATAAATTTATAGGGCAGAACCTTATAGTGGCAGGGGATTTTAACCTAACAGCGGACCCTATTCTTGATAGGGTAAGTAAGGATCATAAGGTTGTTCGCGATAGAAAGACTCATACTCTTAAAAAATTTCTGGCGCAACTTGGGTTAATAGACGTGTGGCGCGTCCAAAACCCAGATGTGAGAGCTTTCACGTGTCTAGCAAAAGGCCAGCAATCTCTCTCTAGGATAGACCTTTTTCTGATGGCAGATTCTATGACTGGTTCAGAATGGGAAGCAGACATAAAGGATATAACAATTTCAGATCATGCGGTGATTACACTATCACTTAATGCACAGCAGTGTCGAAGTACTACTAATCAAAATATTTTTTTTCCCAAATACCTAGTGAATAATATCAATTTTCAGAACTGGCTGACTAACCAATGGGCTGATTATGAAACTATTAATAAAGACTATAAAAACAAGCCAGAGATATATTGGGAAGCAGCCAAAGCTGTATTAAGAGGCAATATTAAAGCATACATGTGTAAACTTAAGAAAAGAATTAGACACCAAGAAACCCAATTAAGTAATCAAGTAAAAAATGCGTACAGAACATATCTGAATGAACATACGAGAGATAAATGGCAGAAATATATAGAGGCCAAAACGGCACGTGATATTTTTATCAAACAAAAAACTGCCCTAGATATTCAGAGGCAAAAAGCCTTGTACGGAGGGTTTGTTGGGAGATCGGCCAAATTCTTGGCTAGGCTCACTAAAAAGAATCATAGGAACCCAATAACAGCTATTAGATCTAGCACAGCTAGGTTCACTAATAACGCAGACATTACTAAGACCTTTTTTGACTATTTTAGTGCCCTCTACACTGCCGAAGAGTATCCAATAGAAAAGCAGACAGCATTTTGGGACAAGATTCAGATTCCTAAAATATCCCCAGAAAGCCTAGCAGAGATAAACAAACCGATTGATATGGAAGAGATAGTGGCAGCTATTAAGTCTGCCAAAACGAACAAAGCAGCGGGTCCTGACTGTCTTCCCATTGAATTTTATAGGATTCTTCAACCACATGTTGTTTTAGCTCTGGAAAAACTGTTTAATTTCTATTTCATCAGGAATAATAATTGCTCACCATACTTTGCTGCGGCGGTGATATCTTTAATTCTTAAAAAAAACAAAGAACCAGATCTCCCAGAATCATATAGACCGATTTCCGTATTAAATACGGATTATAAATTGCTCACGGCCATTCTAGCAAATAGATTAAAACTTCACCTTGGTGCAATTATTCATGAAAATCAGTCAGGGTTCATGGCAGGGAGAAATCCTTCCAGGAACATACGAAAAGTCATGACCTTGATAGATTTTTTCTGGAACAAATTCAGAACAACAAGATATAGGGACACAGTAGACCTCGCCTTATTAACATTAGATGCAGAAAAAGCGTTTGATCGCATTGCTTGGAAACATCTATTTTATACTTTAGAACAATTCGGCTTCACAGGACACTTCCATAAATTTATACAGTTAATATATTCTTCCCCTATTTCATCTTTACTCATTAATGGGCAGATTTCTCAACGGATTGTTCTACAACGGGGTACACGTCAGGGTTGCCCCTTATCCCCGCTGTTGTTTAACATCTCGTTAGAACCCTTAGCAATTCTACTGCGGAAACAACTAGAGGGGATTCGGGTTGGAGATCAGAAATTAATATTGTTAATGTATGCGGATGACATACTTTTGGGTTTGAGCAACATTGAACAAAGTCTTTCTTGTTTACTTGATGTAATCGAATTGTTTGGCAAAATTTCGGGTTATAAAATCAATCTCACTAAATCTGAGCTATTATGGCTCAATAGGAAAGATTGTCATATTAAGCATCCTTTCATCGAGACGTCACAGATAACCTATCTTGGGATTAAGTTAACTGCAAATCCAGAGGAGTGGTATAAGTTAAATTTCGGTAAATGCTTTTTAGACTGTATAGATAAGATGAATGGATGGAGGAACTTACCTATATCCTTAACAGCTAGGGTTACACTTATAAAAACTATTCTATTCCCCAAATTATTCTATCTCATACAAAATCTGCCAATCCCTATTCACAATAGCGATATAAAAAATTACAACAGGGCATGCTCGAATTTAATCTGGAGTGGCGCCAGAGTGCGTATCTCTGCCGCACGTCTCATGTGTAATAAAGAAGCTGCAGGTTTGTCCCTTCCTAATTTGCATTTTTATAGCTTGGCAGCACGGTTAAAGGTTGCCGTTGATTGGCTAAAGCAATGTGATCAGGTTTCACCGGTACTCTGGGAGACAGCTTTGGTGGCCCCTTTTCGGTTGGACGCTATCTTACATTGCCCTATGAATGCTCTCCCATCCCCGCTTTTTTCGCTCAGTACTTTTAGGTACGTCATTCTAGCATGGCAAAAATGTTGCTCCCTCGCGGACTGTTCACCTTATATCTCCAATTATCTACCCATTACGGGGAACCCTAACTTTGCACCAGGACTGTCAGATAAAGTCTTTAGGATATGGTTTACTAAAGGTTTGGTATTTGTCGCCCAAATGTTGGATGTGAATCGCACACCTTTAACCTTTGCTGAACTGAAACATACATTTGGGCTTGAGAACAAAGATTTCTACGCCTATTTGCAGCTAAGACATTTTTTCTTTGAGTTAAGGCAAAGCTATGGATTAGATTGGACTCTTTCGGTTCTCCAAGCTAAAATTAATATCTTTCAAGGAGGCCTATATTCTATATCTCCACTTTACAGCCTTTTGAACCAGGGGCCTTCAGCTCTTCAAAGAGAATTCATTGCTGCAAAATGGAATAGGTTTTTTCCGGCGGTGAATAGTCAGACCATCGAGAACACTTTCAAAATAATTGGAAATAGTTGGGTACTGACGGCGTAAAGAGAAACTCAAATTAAACTATCCTTTATGACATATCTGACCCCAATTAGGTTGACCAATTGGTACAGGATACAGACGGTGTGTCCCAAATGTTCCTCTCACACCGCTGACTTACTACACTGCTTTTGGAGTTGCCCTAGGATTATTCAATTTTGGCGCAGGGTAGAATATTGGATACAGGCTTCGCTTAAGATAGACTTTAACTTTCAATCAACACAGATATTTTTTTTAGTGCAACCGCAAATTGTCCCTAGAAACTTCAAATTAATTAATCAGATTATATTTCTTGGTCGTAATATAATACTGAGAGCCTGGAAGGCAAAAACAGCACCTAAATTGAATGAGCTTAAAAACGCGTTGATGACCCATTTTACACAAGAACAGTGGAACTTACAAGACGTTTCAGATGAAAGGCTAGCCAAGTTCTTTAATCAATGGGGAACATTTATTTTATCTTTTCCAGTTGAAGTGCAGGTTAGGATGGTTAAACCGTTCAGCGAGACTGCATACGTGCAACTTCAGATATTGGCAGGTCATTTTCCCCGATCCTGGCATAACATGGGAGAGTTGGAAAGAGACTGACTATGGTGGGGGGAGATAGGTCCCGGTCGGGGAAAGAACCTTTTCCTTTTTTTTTTTTTTTTTTTCGTTGTTATACATTTATTTTATGTGTCTTGCTTTTCAGCGTTATCTGTTGCTTCTGTTAAATTATACATATAGCGAGGTTGCTGTACAAACAGGTGTTATTCAAGATTTGTGTTAAAAAGAGGAAAATATTAGAAAATAGGAGTGTATGGAATCGGGGATGCTGATAAGTGTACTATTTTCTCTTTGTTTTGGTTTACAAGGGGGTTGACAATATTCCATAACGAATCATTTTTGTATTTGTTATCTGTCGTGCTTTGTTTCATAAGATGTTATATTCAGCCCTGCGTGGCAGAAAGAAGTGGATTTCTGTGATGTGTACACTTATTTTGTGTTAAATAAATAAACATTTAAAAAAATGAATAGGATAGATTATGTGGCTGAGGCAGACCGCCAACTACACAATCTGCATGACTATTCTAAACTAGACAGAGATCCCACACGGGCCTATCAGTTGGAACTTAAAAATATTTTGGACGATGGTAGGGAACAGGGGTTCCTTGATGACCAGACAGTGGCATATTTATATGCATTACATCCTCGGACCCTCTGTTTCCACCATCTTCCCAAAGTACATAAATCTGTCATCAATGTACAAGGAAGGCCAATTGTGAGTGGCATTGGTTCACTTTTAGAACATCTGTCACAGTGGACCGATTCCATATTGAAGCCCTTAGTAGCACAATTGGCATCCCATTTGAAAGACACTAAGCATGTCATTAATATTGTACAGCAGTTCAAGTGGGAATTTGGTTATATGTGGCTCACAGTGGATGTTGCCGCATTGTATTCTTCTATTCCTCACAGCAAGGGATTGGAGGCTATACACTTTTTTTGCGCAATTATTCCAATTACAGTGTTGATTTTCAGGCCTTTATTTTGAGAGTAGTGAGGTTTCTTTTGACCCACATTTTTTTCCAATTTGAGGGGGATTGCTATCTCCAGAGGTGCGGCACAGCCATGGGAGCGAAATTTGCCCCATCCTACTCCAATTTATATCTAGGCTGGTGGGAGCTGTGCCGCATCTATGGGGATGGCAATCCTCACAGAAATAACATAAAATTATATTACAGGTACATAGACGACCTGTTGCTGGTATGGAAGGGAGCAGAGGAAAGTATTGAACAGTTCATGACATACCTTAACTGTAATGATATGGGTTTGAGATTCACTCATGAAACCAATCCAGTGGAAATACATTTTTTGGACTTATCCCTAAGAGGCATCACGGGCAAGGGAGTTGCCACTTGTGTGTATCACAAACCCATAACGGGAAACACCATACTACATGGCCAGAGTTGCCACCCGAAACAGATAAGATTTGCAATAGCAAAGGGCCAACTAATCCGGCTCAAGCATAACTGCTCAGACCCCTCTGAATTTAAAGAAAAGGCCACTGATCTCAAACAAAGTCTGAGAAAAAGAAAATATCCTCAGAGGGATTTAGACAGAGCAAAGGCAATAGTTGAGAGCATTCCTAGATCAGAATTACTCAAATGTAACAAAAGATCAGAAAGGGAGAGCTCTGGAAACAATAGAGTTAATTTTGTCACAGAATTTAGCTCTCAATATCAGGAGATCTGCAAGATAGTGAGAAAGAATTTCTCACTGCTTGCAGCGGACGACCAGTTGCAGAGGGTAGTTGAGACAGGAATCAGATGTTCCTATAAAAAAGGTAAAACGCTAGGCTCAATACTAGCACCAAACCAATTGAAGAACGTATCCAAAACCAACAGTTCCTGGCTCACACATGTTGGTATGTATAGATGTGGGAGCCATCATTGTCGTTCATGCGAATTTGTACAAATTACCAAAGATTTTGAGTCTATGGCACAGGGTACAAAATATGACATACGCTCCTGTCTAAATTGCAGAACCACTCATGTGATATATCTGATAACTTGTACATCGTGCAAGAAACAATACGTGGGTCTCACGTCAATAGACGTAAATACCCGAATTAGGTTACATCTCTCCACGATAAGTCAGGGCAAGGCAACCACTCCACTGCTGCAACATTTTGCGGAAAAACATGAAAGCACATTAAACACCTTCAAGTGGTGTGCCATAGAGAAAGTGGTGTTACCTAAACGTGGGGGTGACCTTGAACAGCTCTTAGCGAAAAGAGAAATATTTTGGATTTTTAAATTAGACACTAGAGTCCCAAAAGGACTTAACTCCAGGTTTGACTTAATAAATTACTGGGAATAAACTGAAGAGATTGAAAAGGGCAGCAATGGTCCATTTATACACATCCCACTTAGGTACTGACAAGTTGAAATACTGTAGGAGTTATCAAATATATATAACTGTCGAGAACTCCATCAGCATGCCTGATGTCTTGGGGTCACATTTGACTCAGAGCTTTCTTTCACTCCTCACATGCAGTCCTTGGCTAAAGCCTGCCGCTTCCACCTTAAAAACATTTAAAATTAGACATGACCTTACACAAGACACAACTAAGATTTTAATCCACTCTCATATCCTTTCCCGCCTCGATTACTGCAACTCTGTCCTCTCTGGTCTCCCCAGCTGCCGTCTAGCTCCTTTGCAATCCATAATCAATGCCTCTGCCAGGCTGATCTTCCTTACACCTTGCTCTTCATCTTCTGCACCTCTCTGCCAATCCATTCACTGGCTTCCTCTTGCCTCTAGGATTAAACACAAAATTCTCACTCTGACATACAGAGCCCTCAACTGCACTGCTCCCCCCTATATCTCAGACCTTGTCTCCAGATACTCTCCCTCCCGTCCCCTTTGCTCTGCTAATGACCTCCTACTCTCCTCCTCTCTTGATACCTCCTTACACTCCCGTTTACAGGACTTCTCCAGACTGGCTCCCATCTTGTGGAACTCTCTGCATCGCTCTACAAGACTCTCCCCTAATTTTGAAAGCTTTAAGCGCTCCCTAAAGACTCTACTGTTCAGGGATGCATACAACCTATTCTAACCTTTCTTTATACCAGTTCCTCTCCTCCATTGCTATCCCCTGAATCCCCTCAGCATGTAAGCCTAAGAGCCCAGCTGTTTGTAGATCACCTTCTTAAGAGCTGACTACAACAGTGCGACTCTTGGCAGGGCCCTCTACCAGTTTGATCCCTATAAATGTTTTGTTGTACTCCGCATTTGTTTATAGCACTGCAGAATCTACAAATAACTAATAATAATAATAATAATAATAAATACACTGTGCCACCGATGAACGAACAGAGGGCTGAAGAGAAAGACAGGCAGCAAGAAGTTTGGATTTTCTGACTTCCGTTAAGAGAATGGTGATCAAGTCTATGATCATCCCCAAAAAACATACCCTGGTATTTGGCACCAAGGAACTCTTTTCCAGATTCACCTTCCACCTGTGAGAACATAGAATCCGTATGGGATCTTGCTAAATGAAAAGATGGCACCTGAACCAAGATATTGTCCAGGTATGGTGCCACTGCAATTCCAGAAGAGCCCCTAGAACCTTTATAAAGGTTCATGGGGCAGTGGCAAGGCTGAAAGGCAAGGCTACAAATTGGAACTGTTTGTCCAGAAAGGAAAACCTCAGGAATTGGAAATGATCCTTGTGGATAGGAACATTAAGATACGCTTCCTTCAGGTCGATGGTAGTCAGTCATGTATTGACCCTCCTATACTAATGGAAGAATAGAACGGATAGTCTCCATTTTGAAGGACGGAACCTTGAGAAATTTGTTGAGACACTTGAGGTCTAAAATGGGTCGAAAAGTTCCCTCCTTTTTGGGAACCCACAAATAGGTTGGAATAGAATCCTCAACCGTGTTCTGCCAGAGAAACTTGGGCAATCACTCCTAGAGAAGTGAGATCCTTCACGCAGTTTAAGAATGCCTCTCTTTTTCTCTGGTTTGCAGATAATCTGGACAGGAGAAATCTGCCACTGGGAGGACGAGATTTGAATCCTATCCTGTATCCTTGAGAGACTACTTCCACCACCCAAGGATCGGGGACATTGTGAATTCAAGTCTGTTGAAAGAAGGAAAGTCTGCCCCCTACTTGATCCAAAGTTGGATTGGGGTGGACCCTTTGTGCGGATTTGTTCTCAGAGGAAGGCTTCTTGGATTACTTACCCTTATTTCAAGGTTAGTTAGATCTCCATGAGGATTTGGTTTGTTCAGGTTTGGAAGAAGAGGATGATTTTTATCCCTTGAAGTTGTAAAAGGAACAGAAATTAGTAGTCTGGTGACCTTTAGTTCTTATCCTGAGGCAGAAATGCTCCCTTTCCACCCGTGACAGTGGCAATGGTTTCAGTCAGACCAGGACCAAATAAGGTCTTCCATTTAAAGGGAAGAGACAGAAGTCTAGACTTGGACACCATATCAGCTGACCAAGACTTAAACCACAAGGCCCTACGAGATATAATGGCCAGGCTAGAAGACTTTGCACTCAAACAAACTACTTGTATACTGGCATCACAGATGAAGGTATTAGCCAGTTTTAAAGCCTTGATCCTGTCTTGGATTTCTTCAACTGTAGTTTCCTCCAAAATCAGATCCGATAAGGAGTCACACCAGTAAGAGGCCGCACCAGCTACAGCCATAAGACTAGCAACTGGCTGCCATAGCAGTCCTTGGTGAAGAATTTTTTTTCTTAAATACCCTTCCAGTTTCCTATCCATAGGATCCTTGAAGGAGGTACTATCCTCTAGAGGAATAGTGGTTCTCTTGGCTAAAGTGGATATAGCACTTTAGAAACCGTGTGCCAAAGGCCTCGCACAGAATCTGCAACAGGAAACATCTTTTTGGAGACAGGAGATGGGGTAAATGGAACACACGGCTTCTCCCTTTCCTGAGAAATAATGTCAGACATGGGATCTGGAACAGGAAAGACTTCCACAGATTTAGGTTTGACATCAAAGACTCTAATTTATTAACCTTAGGAGTCTCTACGACTGTAGGTCCAGAATCCTCCAGAGTAGCTAGAACCTCTTTCAATAGTAAACGGAAGTCTTCAAGCTTAAATCTAAAACAAACCTCCTCTGAATCCGCTGTAATAGCCACAGCAGATTCTGAATCAGAAATTTTGCCTTTAGAAGTTATAGAAGAATGGTCATCCTCAGACAACTGAGACAAACTGACTAAGGTAGTTTTGGCGTTATCAGAAATTTCTTATTTAGAGGGAATGTTCTTAGATTTCCTCTTCCTTTTACCTGAAATAGGTAAGGTACATGGGCTGCATACACTGCAGAAGAAAATTGTGCAGCAAAATCACGTGCTAAATATACACCCCCAGGTACTGACAGAGGAACCGCAGGGCACTGCTTGTGAAACTGCCAAGGACGGAGAGGTCTGAGGAGAAAGCTGAGGCATGCCCTGGATACCAATATCCTTAGAGACAGGTGGCTCTGAGAGGGAATCTTTATTTTTGGAAAGTAACATTTTATTCAAGCAAGTGGAATAAAATTGCACAAGAGTAATAACCTGAGCCTCAAGGCAATATAAACATTTATGAAAAAATAAAGAAATATTTGACTCACAAAAGTAATAACTTTAAGATATCAGACCAAAAAATTCAACAAATATGATATATATATATATATATATATATATATATATATATATATATAATCCCCAATAACTATGCAGGGATTCAGTAAAGATGGGAGAAAAAGCAGGCACCACTATATCCCCAGCTCTGCTGGAGACTCACCCCTCCTGTGACCCAGAAAGACAAATGAGCACTATGAAGAGCTATTTAATCACAGAAGCTCAATGCGCAGCTCCTTCTCCTCAACTCACAACCGCAAGATAAACAACCAGTCGTCTATGAGCGACTTCCAGACCCTCCTGACACTGTGTAGACTAACCGGTAACAAGATCGTTTCCACTGAGAAGTCTCCAAGATATACGCTCAGCGGAAGAGATTCTCTGTGCGGTCATGTGATCACAATGAAATTAGAAGTGCGACACAGGGGAGAAAGAAAGCGTGCGAATATCCAGCGCTAAAATCCCCATAGAATCTGAAAAACAGTGCTTACTAGCCCCTAAAGTACACTAGGGCTATCATTCCACTTCCCTATGTAGAAGGCTGATGATAATAAAGTTGCTAACAGCCTATTAGACACAAGGGCTCTCTCTAAGCAATGCAATCAATTAACCCTTCAAGAGCCAAAACCTCAAATATTAAAAAAGAACATTTCCGCTTAAAAAGGATATCCTCATAAAGGCATTACAGTGTACTGCTTCAGCTGCCCACCAATAAATATCACCAATATGATGAGATAATAAAAGTCCCCTTTTCCACTAGTAGGATTAACCCCGTAAGTGCTATGTCTTTCAAACCCAGAAGGCAAAAGGCACTTACCTGTGGATACGGCTGCAGGGCAGGTACAGCATTTCAGGAATGACAGACTAACCCTGGTTTTCTATATAGGGGTTAGCAAAAATGGTTGAAGGAGAAGCAAGGACTACCTCACTGACCTCCAACAGTTAAAATCCATAACTCTTACTAAAGAGGATTACATACAGCACTGCCCCAATCGTTGCTTGTAGGGAAACTACCCATTAAAGGATTAATTTTCTTCAGACACGATCTTCGCACACCTCCATGATGTACAAAGGCAAAGAATGACTGGGGGTTTACTTAAAGTATGGGAGGGAAGTGGGAAGGATACTTAAAGCTTTGCTGGGGTGTCCTTTGCCTCCTCCTGGTGGCCAGGAGTTGAATTCCCACTAGTAATTAGAATGGTTTTGTGGGCTCTCCATGCCATTGAAAAGAAATATTTATAATACATACACAGTTAAACATATTAAATATGAATATTGCATAAATATAATTTTTTATGTTTTCAGCTACTTGACTGCAAAGGGCTCCAATGTGCATACACACACACACATATATGTAAATATACAGTATGTATTTGTGTGTTTATATGTGTAAATACATATATACACGTATAAATACATATGTACAAACATTATATATATATATATATATATATATATATACACACACATACACAATGCCTTGCAAAAGTATTCACCCCCCCCTTGGCATTTTTCGTGTTTTGTTGCCTCACAACCTGGAATTAACATGGATTGTTTGAGAATTTGCATAATTTAATTTACAGAATGCCCACAACTTTGAAAATGTTTTTTTTTTATTATTATTGTGAAGCAAACCACAAATAGGACAAAATAACAGAAAAAGTCAATGTGCATAACTATTCACCCCCTAAAGTCAATAGTTTGTAGAGCCACCTTTTGCGGCAATCACACCTCCAAGTCGCTTTGAATAAGTCTCTATGAGCTTGCCACATTTTACCACTGGGATTTTTGCCCATTCCTCCTTGCAAAACTGCTCCAAGCTCCTTCAAGTTGGATGGTTTGCACTTGTGAACAGCAATCTTTAAGTCTGACAACAGATTTTCTATTGGATTGAGGTCTGGGTTTTAACTAGACCATTCCAACACATTTACATGTTTCCCCTTAAACCACTCAAGTGTTGCTTTAGCAGTGTGTTTGGGGTCATTGTCCTGCTGGAAGGTCCTAGCCTCAAATCACGCACAGATTGGGTACAGGTTTTGCTCAAGAATATCCCTGTATTTAGCACCATCCATCTTTCCCTCAACTCTGACCAGTTTCCCAGTCCCGGCTGCTGAAAAACATCCCCACAGCATGATGCTGCCACCACCATGTTTCACTGTGGGGATGGTGTTCTTTGGGTGATTTGATGTGTTGGGTTTTCTTTGATGGCCGAACAGTTCAATTTTAGTCTCATCAGACCAGAGCACCTTCCTCCATACATTTTGGGAGTCTCCTACATGCCTTTTCGCAAACTCAAAACGTGCCATTTGTTTTTTGCTGAAAGTAATGACTTTCTTCTGGCCACTGTGCCATAAAGCCCAACTCTATGGAGCGTATGGCTTATTGTCGTCCTATGTACAGATACTCCAGTCTCTAGGTATCTGTGCTGCCTCTCTGATTAATGCCCTCCATGAGTTTTCGTGGGCGGCCGTCTCTTGGCAGATTTGCTGTTGTGCCATGTTCTTTCCATTTGGTTATGATAGATTTGATGGTGCTCCTGGGGATCATCAAAGATTTGGATATGTTTTTATAACCTAACCCTGACTTTTACTTCTCAACAACATTGTCCCTTACTTGTTTGGAGAGTTCCTTGGTCTTCATGGCAGTGTTTGGTTAGTGGTGCCTCTTGCTTAGGTGTTGCAGCCTCTGGGGCCTTTCAAAAAAGGTGTGTATATGTAATGACAGATCATGTGACACTTAGATTGCACACAGGTGGACATCATTTCACTAATTATGTGAATTCTGAAGGTAATTGGTTGCACCAGAGCTTTTTATGGGCTTCATAACAAAGGGGGTGAATACATACGCACATGCCAATTTTCTGTTTTCTATTTCTAAAAAGTAGTTTTATGTATATATTTTTCTCATTTCACTTCACCAACTTAGACTATTGTGTTCTGATCCATCACATAAAATTCAGATTAATAAAACATTGAAGTTAAGGCTGTAATGTAACAAAATAGGTAAAAAGTAAAGGGGGTGAATACTTTTGCAAGGCATTGTGTGTATGTATATATATATATATATATATATATATATATATATACACACACACACACACACACACACACATATTTAGATGTGTACGTATGTATCCCTATGTTAAAGCCTTTCAACTTAAAGCCGTTGTGTGTAAAGAACCACAAAATACCCAATGTTGCTTGTGCGCGACACTCGTAATCTAGTCCTTAATGTGGTAAAATATTGACTCCAAAAGCAATGTTGTGATTTAATCTTCAGCACTTAGAGATCTACTGCAGAGCATCTAGTTTGTGAGCTCTGCCTTGCTATCCTTTGTGCAGTATGAAGTAAAAGAAGATATTTATTTACAAATATATTAGATTTCTAATTGCACAGACCATACTATTAGATATATGGTTCAGGCTTGTGACATACTGGCAACCCTACTTTTTTATGACTATTAAAAAGGTCTACGGAAAAAAAAATAGCACCTTAGTAAATAATCAAATGTTTATTCCATACCAAAAGTATAAAACAGTTAAAAACATTTTGGTCCAGAAGACGTTAAAGATAAATTCATAGTTAAACTTTTATGGTCTAGTTATTATAAATAACTTTCCTATTTACTTCTATTATCAAATTTACTTTGAACTCTCTGTATCGTTTGTAAAAGAGCAATCTTAGGTAAGCTTATAGGACCTCAGGAGTGTGCACGTGTCTTTAGCACTCTATGGCAGCAACTTTGTGTAACTTTGATACAAACATTACTGCAAGCACTGCTGCTACAGACACGTTCACGCTCCTGAGGTCCAATGAGCCTGCTTAGTTTTGATTTTCAACAAAATGCCAAAAGAACAAAGCAAATGTGATAATCGAAGTAAACTGGAAAGCTGTTTAAAATTGCATGCTCTATCTAAATCATGAACGTTTAATTTTGACTTTACTGTCCCTTTAACTGTGTCATATAATGACAAAATGCAAATAGCACAATTTAAAAGGACAGTCTACTAGAACATTTCTATTGTTTAAAAAGATAGATAATCCCTTTATTACCCATTCCCCAGTTTTGCATAACCAACACTGTTATATTAATACACTTTTTACTTCTGTAATTATCTTGTATATAGGCCTCTGCAGACTGCCCCCTTAGCAATATCTCAGTTCTTTTGACAGACTTGCATTTTAGCCAATCAGTGCTGACTCATAAATAACTCCACAGGAGTGAGCACGATGTTTTGTTTTTCATTATATTTTTATTTAGATTCATGCATAAATAATAAAAAAAAAAAAGATCTAAATGAAATATATACATAATTAGTATCAGAATACATGGATACGTAGAAAGTCTCAAACTCATAAAATATCAAAAGAAAAGAAATGTGTCCGATGAAAAAGGAATCTCGACAAAACTTAAAAAAAAGAAATAAAACATGACTGGTATGTGGTTGTTTCCCAGCATAATATAGAGGCCATGTCGACTACCTCTCTATTGATAAACATCATATACTACTTACATTATTCAAAAAATCATTCTAAAACATATGTATACTATTACAAATCAAATCAATACATGTTTTGATATGACATCAGATAAAAAACAAAAATAGAGCAACAGGTTGCCAGGGAACTCTTGGGGGGGGGGGGGGAAGGTGGAAGAAAAACCCTCTCTCTCTCTCTACAGCCACCTCCGCCCACCCAAAATATAGTCAAATCCAAGAAGAAAAACGTATTCAACGTTATTACATTATCCTGCCCAGCTATGGGGAAAATAACCGGTCAAAATATTTCGTTGGATATAATCTGAGTTAATAAAAGGTCTCTCCGGTTGGGTTTAAATATTATCCGATAGGGATTAAAAACCTGTAGCCATTTGTAGAAAAAAACTATTTAACTGAGTGTCATTGGGATTCTGTAAGGTGTATTGTTCTAAAATAATTTGTGTGGTTAATGCTTTTTTTAAATTCTATAAACTTGGGAGCACGGGAGGCTTTTTAATTCCTTAATATGAGATTCCAAGTTAATAATTAAAATTGTATTAAGAGGTCTATAGTTCTTGCATTCCTCTGAATATTTAACTAAAAAAAAAAAACATGTTGTGGGCTAAGAACAAAATCTATTGCCAGTACATTGTTTATCCAATAAATAACTGATACAAAACTGAGAAATTTTTGGACAAAACCAAAACCAATGGACAATATCTGCATGATCTGCACTGCATCTTGTACGCAAGCATATCTTTTTATACCATTTGGTCAATTTATCTGGAGTAACATAAGCAATATTAATTATCTTCAAATGGGATTCACACCAGGATGTTGAGACCCATGACTTATTAATACATTTTAAACTATCTTGAATGTCCGGGATCCCAATATCAAGTACATTTTTCTGCCATTTATAGTGTAACCATTACCACTGTTTTGGATAAGAGTAAGAATTAAGAATATTATAAAAAGAAAAAAATAGAGCAAATACCATCTTGATACAATTTGATTCTACTATGGAGCAACCCTAAAGACCAATCTGTTCCATATTTACTTTTCAGCTCTACAATAAAATGCCTAATCTGAAGTTATGCAAATAAATCTTCCTTAGGTATCCCATATTGTACCAAAATATTGTTGAAGAATGCAACTGAGGAATCAGATGTCAGAAGTTGTTTAAACCGATTAAGGCCTCTTTTCCATTGTTCGAACACCTTATAAGTAAAGCCCGGACTAAACTCAGGTTTACCCCAAATCGGTAAACTTTCAGAAATAAAAGGAACTTTATGTATAGCAGAACAATAATTCTACCAAGCTAGGACTATATGTTTTTAAAGTTATTAGATTAGATACAATAGCGAGCAATTTGGCTATGGGACAACGAATGAGAACTTTCAGATCAAATGGTGCAACTATACTGGATTCACATAAAAGGAACATGCTCTTTCCTCTGTGATCCAATTAACAGCAAATTAAAGTAAGGTGGACAAATTATAATTTTTAATATTTTGAAATGCAAGGGCTGCTGCTAACCTAGGGCTCATCAGTCTGGTTAATGAAATCCGTTGCCTCTTACCTTTCCAGATAAATCTAGTACATATTTGGTTAAATTTGTTGACATCACATTTACGTAAAAGTAACAGGATATTCTGTAATAAAAATAGCAATTTTGGGATTAATATGGTTTGAATTAACATGGTAAGAGAAAATGGTAACGTCATCCAATCCGTTGTCTCTCATACATTCCCTAAAAACTTTATGAAAATTAAGATAATACCATTCATGTGGATTTCTACTGAGTATTATTACTAGGTATTTATTTTGAGAAAAATTTAGAATGGATATTTAATAGAAAGCTGAACCAGTTTAGCTTTCCATAATAATTTGTATTTTCACCAGGTTAATTTTATAACTAGAAAATTAAGCAAATAAATATCAGTTAATAGCTTTGGTTAACTAATCTCCAAATTTCTTAAGAATAACAGCAAATTATCTGCATATAAAGATAATATAACATTTTGACCACCTAATTGAATACCCAAAAAATTTTCTCTAAGTAAGATTGCGAGTGGTTCTAAAGATATATTAAAGAGAAGGGGAGATGGGGGCATCCCTGTCTAGTACCTCTCTGTAATGAGAAGCGGTTCGTAACCGAGCCATTGATTATAATAGAAGAAATTGGGTTATTATATATAAAGTGAACAAAATTAATAAAATAACCTGTAAATCCAAATTTATCCAAAGTAAAAAACAAATGGTCCCAACTTATATAATCAAAAGCTTTCTTGGCATCTGCTAAAAGTATAGCCAAATCAACTTTGTTGTGCTTTTTTATGTTTAAATATGTTCCAATAGAAACCTAAAACTAGCAAACCTTACGCATATTGTGACAGGATATCTACCACCTAACATAAAGCCCACTTGATTTTCATGCATTATTTGACCAAGATGTATCTTCAATCGTTTTGAAATAATTTATGTCAATAAATAATCAAAGTTTAGTAGGGATATGGGCCTGTAAGATGCTTGATTTTATGCTGTGTTATTAGAGTAATATACGTTAAACAGCTTATGTAAAATGGGCATAATTTGGTCTTGTAATATTCTATAAAATTCAACCGCTTTATTAAGCTTAGAAAATGTAATTCTGTCAGATATTTCCTGCATCAAAACTGGAAGATTTCATTGTTGTACTGTTTCCTGAGAAAGTCTGGGCAATTCCAGACTGTCCCAGAATGTAGTTTTCTGTTCTTGGTCAGGTGTAGCAGCCTTAAAAAAATTCTGAAAGAAGTTAAAAAACAGCTTTAATATCCAAATTGTTTCTAAACTTATCTTTCCCTGTCCTAATCGCAGAAATAGAGTTAACTGCCTTGTGCCTTCTTTTTGTAATTCTGGATAAATACTTTGAAAACCTGCCAGCATGCCCTCCATAAATAGCCCTTTGTTGTAGATCCTCTTGCACTGTATTTTGTTTTAAAAAAAAGATCCATTTGTGTTTTCAGTTTTATATATATATCTATCTCAATATAAATTGATTGGGCTGGAGATTTAGTCATAGCTATTCTTAACACTATTAGACAACTGTATTTTTATTTATTTTTTATTTTCACGTTTTAATTGAACAATTTCAATAGTACAATGCAATGTTGTAGTAATACAGTCAATCCACAGTGAATACAGGATGATAATACAAGGTTACAAAATGTTGGTGATAAACATATATAAAGAAATTTTATTAATAATTATCTGGAGTGTATATACTCTTCCCAAAGAAATGTAATAGAGAAGTAGTCATCCAGTTTATGTATCATATAATAATGATGCTTTTAAGTAATAATGTGAATGTAACAGAGGTATAGTCCAATCCAATTGTATTTCTTTTTTTACCAGAAAACGGATTTTGCCGTTTCCCAAAAGATCTCCACTCTATCTATGTATGTGATATTGTAATCATAGAATTCCTTCCATTTACCATGTAACCAATTTTTAAATTTTAATGTATGTAATAAATAATTGGGGAAGAAAAATCTGCTATTAACAAAAGGTTGTAGAGTTTTAGTTTTAATTTCTAATGAAATAATCACATGGTCTGATAGGACCATATCTTTGATATCAGCCCTTATCTCCAGTCCAAATAATGGGGGATATTTATCAAGCCATCAACCGCAAATATACGCCGGAATTCCGCAGCGTAATTGTTGCGAGCTTGATCCGACCTAGTTATCAAAGCCTACAGAACGGCAAAAGTTGAAATCTGTGACGTAACATACGATCCGTCGGTCTCAATCCGACGCAGGATTGAGCTCTCATCCTATTGGCTGATTGGAACAGCCAATAGGATTTTAGCAGATCTAATCCTATTGGCTGATTGGAAGCTTGCAGCCAATAGGAATGCAAGGGACGCCATCTTGGATGACGTCAATTGCATTCAAGTTCCAGTTTACGGTGGCGACAGTATTGAAGAAGAGTTCCGCGCTGGATGTCTTCAGGATGGAGCCGCTCCGCGGCAGATAGATGAAAATAGAAGATGCCGTCTGGATGAAGACTTCGCCGGCTGAATGAAGATGGAAGAGGCCGCCCGGATGAAGACTTCTTGCCAGCTGGATGGATCTTTCAAGTGGGACTTCAATAACTGTAAGTGGATCGTCGGGGGTTAGTGTTAGGTTTTTTTAAGGGTTTTTTGGGTGGGTTTTATTTTTAGAGTAGGGTCTGGACAGGTAAAAGAGCTAAATGCCCTTTTAAGGGCAATGCCCATACAAATGCCATTTTCAGGGCAATGGGGAGCTTAGGTTATTTTAGATATGGTTTTTATTTGGGGGGGTGGTTGGTTGGGTGGTGGGTTTTACTGTTGGCAGGTGTTTGTATTTTCTTTTTACAGGTAAAAGAGCCGATTTCTTTGGCGCAATGCCCCACAAAAGGCCCTTTTAAGGGCCATTGGTAGTTAATTGTAGGCTAGGTTTTTTTTATTTTGGGGGGCTTTTATATTTACATAGGGCTGTTAGATTAGGTGTAATTCTTTTTTATTTTTGATAATGTGGGGGGGGGGGGGGTTCCCGTAATTTAGTGTTATTTATTTTTTGTAACTTAGCGTTTATTTTTTTGTAATTTAGTAATTTTTAATAAGGTTTAATAGTAAATGTAATTAATTTGAGTAGGGTTAGGGTTTTTTAATATGTAATTTAGTTAATTTAATTGGTAGTTTAATTTAATTGGTAGTTTAATTTAATTGTAGTATAATAGTTAGGGTAGGTTAATTAATATTTTAAAATAATGTCTTAATTCTACAGGTAAGTTTAAATTTATTTGAAGATAGGGATGTTGTAATTTTAATTTAAAGTTAGCGGGTTGTTAGGTTTAGGGGTTAATAGCTTAATTTAGTTTATGGCGATGTGGAGGGCTGGCAGTTTAGGGGTTAATAGGTTTCGCTGGTGGTAGTGATGTCGGAGGCCAGGGGTTTAGGGGTTAATAAGCTTATTTAGTGGCGGCGGGGGCCGGGAGCGGCGGGATAGGGGTTAATAAGTTTATTTAGTGACGGCGGGGTCCAGGAGCGGCGGTATAGGGGATAATAACTTTATTTAGGTTGCGGCGGAGTTTAGTGACAGGGTATAAATAAAGTTAGTAAAAAGCCGAATAGACACGTGATCGATGACTGTTAGTTAACAACAGTCCGATGCTCATCGCCCCGTACTTGGTGCGCGTCTATTTTTTATAAATAAGGACAGCGTATTCAGGTCCGCGGCCGCGATGTTAGGCGAGCGTATTGGTGCCGGCGAATGCAGCATAGTTGAGGCTTTGATAAATATCCCACAATGTATCTGAAATTAAAAACAAATCTATTCTAGATAACACTTGATACCCTTTAGATATGTTCCACAGGAGCCGCAGATTGCCCGTCCTCCACCTGGTATGACGCGTTCAGCTGGTGATGTATAAAGTGTAGGCAAGGTGCTACTATCCTGCGCTCATGTGTGGTCGATGACAAAAACCCACACAGAAATGGAGGTGCTTCAGATAGGTAAGCTAACGCAGACTTCCACAACGCCAGACTTCCGTGTCCAGCATTCCAGGCCAGCACATAGATCAGTGGCCAAGAAAAATGGCTTTTTATGGTAGATAAAAAACGCTCTTTCGATGTAGAGCGTGAAGCTTGCGGACTTCCTACATCAAAATAAAAAAGCCCCCCTTGATTTTCTTGACAAAGCTGCAAGTAGTACAGTGAAATGTACATCGGAACGGAACTTTTATCTCTCACACATCAAAACGTGCCAGTGACGCCAGGGGTGGAGTGTTATCTTACCGGTACAGAGCTGCGGTTGATGATCGGTTTAGTTTCTGCCATACATCCGTATACATTGTTAACTCCGGACTATACAAATTTGTATATTGGTCTATATAACCCTTAAATATTGGTGTTCACGAAGCATTTGTGATGGTTTTTACATTTTTAAATAAATTATCTTTCATACTATTGCCTTTGTGAGATACTGTTTGCCTACCAGTATAAAAGTAGGTGTGCGCATACCATAGAGCTTGCATTAGCTCCATCAAATGTGAGTAGTAATTTGTCTTTATTTACAAGTGTTCACATCTGTTTGACAGAGTTACACTATATCTTCTCTTCTTTTTTCGAGGAATATGTTGAAGATCATTGCCTCTAAGGAACGGATATATCCTTCCACTATTGAATGAACTTGAATGAATTGTTTCACATTTATTTTATTGTTATTTTCACTTTTGTGAATATTTGTACATGTATCTTTATTATTTGGACTTCCTACGTGCGCTGCCCCTTCCAGAAGTCGTGAGCACAATGTTATCTTTTTTATTGCACACATAAACTAGCACTGTCTAACTATGAAAAACTGTTGAAATGCACTAAGATAAGAGGTGGCCTTCAACGGCTTTAAAATAAGCATATGAGCCTACCTAGATTTAGCTTTTAACAAAGAATACAATGAGAACAAAGCAAATTTGACGATGAAAGTAAATTGGAAAGTTATTTAAAATTGCATGTCCTATCTGAATCATGAAAGTATAATTTTGATTTGACTGTCTGTTCCTTTAAATCCCCATTGGAAGGCATTAAATAGAACAGTTCCATAATAGATTAAATCTTCCTTTGCTAACACATCTAATCCGTTATGACATCAGCACCATCTATTGGTTAAACATTAAAATACAAATAAACTTTAAATGGCAATAATTTTTTAATAGAATACATATTAGATTATTTGCATTATAAAATATTATCATTACTTTTTTTTCAATGTACAAATATGTTATTGCAATCAGAAGTGAACATTCTGATTATCATATTTAAAGGGACAATAAACCCATTTTTTTTCCATAATTCAGATAGAGAATACAATTTTAAACAACATTACAATTTACTTTTATCATCTAATGTGCTTCATTCTTTAGATATCCTTTGTTGAAGAAATAGCAATGCAGATGAGTGAGCCAATCACATAAGGACATCTATGTGCAGCCACCAATAAGCAGCTACTCAGCCTATCTAGATATGCTTTTCAGCAAATGATAGCAAGAGAATGAAGCAAATTAGATAATAGAAGCAAATTCTGTTCAAGTCTGTTGACATAAAAAGTTGATCTGCTGGATTTAAATACAAAGATAAAACCCTGTTTGGGAGCTGCAAGCATTAGAGGCCCCATGCAAAACAGAGAGTGGCAATTTCATGGCGTTCACAATAAACTTTGGGTCCTGCTTGGGTGGTACAATGTGGGACCCCTTTATCCTTTTTGTATCAGAATGTCCCTTTAATACTAAACGACATGTCTAATTGGTTAGAAAACCGATGTCTTGCTAAAAAGGGACTATGTATTGTGGTTGTACTAAAAATTATTTGGAATAGGTTTAGAAATGAATAAGACTTAGCAAATGGGCACATGTATTTAAAATCTCTTGTATGTCCTTGAATTATTACATAAACAGAGAACAAAAACAATTCAATAAGAACAAGCTTCGTGTCCTCTGTAAAAATAAATAAAAGGAATTCATCAAACTAGGGTCATTTCATTATACAGATCTGTGGGTGTGGGAATGGGCAGCACAGCGTGTACAGTCATTTAAAGGAAGTGATGTGTATCCATCTATAAACGAATACACCTTGAAAAATGCACTCACTGTCCCTATGCAAGCACCAGGGTGCTAACAAACCTGCTTGTACATATATTCCGATTCCCAAATAGCAAGCACCTACTGGATTTACAAAGATGCCATAAAACGTATCTGTTATGGCCAATTGTGGAAGCATTGGAAGCTGCTTGAGTGGCACCGAATCGCCATGCTATGATACTGCTATAATTATGCAAAACGCGAATGACCAGAACATACTTCTTTTTATCCTCAACTTCCGAAATACTTGCCGGATGTGAGGTTTGTTGTACGGTTGCTAGGATACGATGCAAGCTTGGTAGCTATAGCCAGGGAGAATTTGTTCTGTTGCGAACTGGCAGACCGTACCATGGCGGAAGAGGCAGAGGGGGAGCAGGGGCCCCGTACCACCTTCACCAACTACATGGCAGAGGGGGAGCTGCTGTATCAAAAAGGAGAATTCAACAAGGCCCTGGAGTGTTTTACCAATGTGAGTGCAGCGAGTGGTTTTGGTTTGTGAGACATAACAATGGCAAGAGCGAAGCAGGTTGAGGTTTGAGGATGTGCAAGGAATGAGATCTGGTAATGTAAAGTATATGGGGCAGTTCCAATAGTACTAGAATGCAATATATTAAAGATTGCCGATTAGGAGAAGCAGCTGAGAAGATCCAACAAGAAGAAAGTAAAATGTGCCAGTGAGGGTATATAGGGGGACATCGGGGAGGTGTGAATGTAGAAGGGAAATCCCTGAATGTGAGAATAGCAGGGGAAGTTTCAAGAATGAAAAATTATTTAGAGATAGTTGTCAGACTTAAAACAAATGGAAAAAAATACATATACAGAAATAGAAGCGCTCTCTCAGGAATGAACAAAAGCTCAATAGATTTGTTAGCTTGTTCCATGGCAATTTACCTCCTAGGAGAAGGCTTCTAAGCCCAATAATGCTTTCACAGAGAAGAACTTTGCTAAAGTATATCAGTCTTAACCCGCCTAATAAGGTCAGTCCTCCAGCCCATACCAGGCAATCCCTCTCTGAACAAGGAACATGGCAACCCCAGACAATCATTTCCTGAGAGAGCACTTCTTTTCTGTATGTATTTGTAATATGACCCTTGGTAAGTCTGTAAGGGTGATACTGGAAACCAGGGCGTGGACTCCTTGCCCAATGTGCTTAGAGGAATATGACTGCACCTCACTCACGAGGCCCAATGAAGGAAAATATGGTTATCTGGGGTTTTCAAATTCCTTATTCAGAGAGTGATTGACTTGTATTTCGGGGTTGGACTGAGCTTGCTAGGTGGGATCAGGAATATATTTCAGGAAAGTTCTTCTCTGTGATTAACATTATTGCTCCAATGTATTTCCAATAAAAGCTTCTTTTATTCATGCTCAATAGTCTATGTCATGATTAAGGGGTAATTTCCAAAACGTCGTCTGTAGTATGCAGCCTGAGTAAAAGAAGCTTTTATATGAAATAGATTGGAGTGCTTCTGCTTTTTGGAACTTTAGTGATGTGAATAAGGGCTTTGGTGCATAGTGTCAGTATATTTATAAGAATCTTAGTAGTGCTATCCAAATAATAAATCAGTTTATGGCAGGGTTACAAACACAATATAAAAAAAAAATAGAAACCCTAATTAACCATGCATCTACTAGACCATGCAATTAATATAAATACCTGAATTCTTTTATTTAGTTAATATCCATGAACATATTGAACTATATTTGCAATAAAAGGAAACTAAATAAAAGTTTATATGCGTTAAAACCAACTCTTAAGATATGCTATCCTTCTTACAAAACCCAGAAAAATATACCTTCACAATTCAGCCTTTTATTTATTTAACACAATGGGACTAAAAACCTTTAACATCTAAGCAATACAATTCTAAACAGTGTTTATAAAACAATAGGATAATATATATATTCTGCTATTTAACTGCAATTTATCCTAATACAAAATTAACTGACAATATCAGAACTTGCATAGATGAGTTACTTGGTCAATCAGACGCAGATTTAAACAATATATGTATATAGGCTGTGAAATGCTAACTTGAGAAAAACACACTGCTTCTTTAAATCTATTAAATACAAATTAACTATGCATATAACTTATCTTACAAAACCTTGAATACGTTACCAAAGTAAAAAGCAGTCGATGTCCGATATTCCTTGGTAGGAATTATTTTACCTCAGATCACCAATAAGTGTATATCGCAATCAATGAGAAGGGTAGATTAGCTTTGCTCAAGTAAAGTGGTATCTCACACCCAGCGGGAACCAGTTACAAGTTTTTAGCTTCAGCAGAAAATCTGTCCCTTTCTCTCCATTGCATTCACTTTTTATTTGGTTTTTCCATCACTGGTAAATTGTGGGTGGCCCTGCGGGAGCTGACCTTCCCATTGGTTATCTGGGAAGTCTAAATCGGATTGGCCCTTGGAAATTTCATTTTTAACAGCCAGAGAGAACCTTCTGGCTGTAGTTCTCGCAACATAACACCAGGTGGCAGCACAAACAGACACAGCAACATTTGAAACAACTTAAGTCAGTATTTCTATGAAATGGTTATTAATTTTATCATAATTTACTGCGACAACTATTCATAATATTTGTTTTGGATAAGTTATATCTTAATGAATTTTCTGATCATTTTGATATGAAACATCACATATCTAACATTATATTAAAATAATTTATATTTCATTTAGCCTAATAGAAAATGTATATCTCAGTCATATCACATCAAAGTAACTTCCATATTTTCATCTCACTATATTTTAAAAGATGTATGTGAAACTTTATAAACATTTATTTGCACGTTTATATGATATGACTTAATTCATTTCATGCGGCATTCCGTCTCTTTCTAAGTGCATAGATTGATGCTCATGACCAATGGTTGTCTGCAATAAAAATAGAAATAATTATTAGAGATGATCCAAGCATTAATATGTGTATGGTCCATAAGTATTTATTTATATTCTTAAAAACACAGAGGCTAAGTAAGATCTTTTGTGTTTTCAAAACATATATATCATTTCTATGTATATCTGAATTTATCTGTCTGAAAAATATAAGCAAAACAGAGGTTATTACACATTTTTGACTGACTAAAACAGTTACCTCCCAAGCTTAGCAAATACCCATGTAATAATAATATAGAATTAGACAATTTCCCAAATTTCTATATTTAATACATTCTGGGGCATGTATTTAAACAGAGAGAGAAAAAAAAATGTTTATTTGCTGTCTGCTTACGTGAACTTCCAGAGTCACACCTTAGCATTTGTCTGTGTTTTTCAAGGCCTCTACTGCTCCACATGGGGTCAATCCATGAGGAGTTGTAAAAGTCTTTAAAACAGCATATTTCCTGTTTAGCCAGCAGTGCAGATGTGTATTTGATAATTAACACCTATGTGCATAAAAGCTGCCTCTCCACGACCCTGATCAGCTCCAAAAGGGTAACCCAGACATTTCGTCTCCATATATTTGCCTGTATTCTGAAACTTTGTTATATTTTAGTTCCTTGCTAAATTATACAATTGCATAATTTAACATATTGAGTGTGTGAGATCTCCCAGAGATAATCCTTTGTTCTACAGACCATGTTCACATCCACAGATCTATCAAATAAAGACAAATATACCTCTATATATTATTTAATAATATTTCAAATACCTTGACATAAATCCCCCTTTCTAATTCAAAAATATGTAGGACACATGTATTTGAATTGGATCAAAGTTAGTGGTATTTGGTGAGGATGTTGACCGTACACATCATGGACAGTCTTCTATGTAGATAGTCTGTCAATTTTGAACCTTCATGTTTATCAGTTAGGCATCTTTAAACTACAGTATGTCTTTAGTTCATTTGGGGATATGACACTTCATTCTCCCTCTATGACTTGTAGTTGGGACCTGGGATGACACGCTCGCAATTGATTGATATGGACCCATTTATCTATGAAACTTCCATTTTTGGGGATCCGTATTTTATAGGCCACTGGAGATATTTTGTCAGTAATGACGAAAGGACCTTTCCATGAGGGAAGAAATTTCTTCTCCCTAACCTGATCTCTTCCAAAGTTATAAAGATAAACTTTATCATTTATTTCATATTCCTTTTTGGATGTTTTGAGATCATAATAGGTTTTAGTGGCAGTTGCGGCTCTTTCTAAATTCCTTTGAGCAAATGCAAAGGCATATTGCAGGTGCTTTCTTAAGTTTTCCACATATTGATGTGTATTGGCAGCGTCTATCAAATTTTGGTCTGATGTACGGTACAGCAGATGCTGAGGTAGAACCATTCTTCTACCAGTCATCAGCTCAAAAGGTGACATCTTGGTAGCACTACTTGGAGTTGCTCTTAATGCCATTAAGACTAGAGGTAGTTTTATATCCCAGTCTTTACCTGTTTCACTCACAAACTTTTTGAGGATTTTAACAATGGACTGGTTGTAACGCTCTACACCACCACTTGAGGCAGCTCTATAAGCAATATGGAGCTTTCTTTTAACCCCTAGTATTTTCCACATTTTTGTCATCACTTCGCTAGTGAAGTGGGTCCCCCGATCTGACTCGATTCTTTGGGGCAGACCAAATCTGGAAAATACATGGTTGATGAGCAATGCTGCACATGTTTCCGCACTATTGTTAGGTGCACTAATGCACTCTACCCATTTAGTGAACAGGCATGCCACGGTTAACATGTATTTGTTACCTCTTGATGACCTTGTTACCGGACCAATAAAATCAATTTGTATATCTGACCATGGCATTACCATCCCCCTTTTCTGCAATGGCGCTCTATGCGTTGGTGCAGTGGGTTGGAACTGTGGGCAGATTAAACACCCTTGACAGTAGGTTTGAACATCTTTCAACATGTGTGGCCAAAAAGCGTAATCACGCAATATTTCATACGTGAGTTTGGCACCACGATGACCAGATGTGGGGGCATCATGGGCATGTTGAAGCATTAGACCTCGGAACTTGGTGGGTACTACCCACTGCTGGATGCCAGTTTTGGAGGTTCTAATTAACAAACCATCCTGTAATTTGAATTGTGATTTAGATTTTATTAAGATTCTCAGATCTTCTTTGCCAATACAATCATCTTTTGAGATGGGGTTGCTTTCAGGATCTTCTATGTGTTTATAGAAGATGCCTACAATGGGGTCTTCTTTTTGACTAGTGATTAGGTCCTCACTAGGAGAATCCTGACTCCATTGTACCAAGTTAGGCTCACTCTGTTGTTTTGCCTGGTTTCTGGTGATGGCATCTACCTGAATTGCACCCATTAAGTGGTCAATATTAAGGAGTTCTCCAGTTATGGCTCCTTGTTTGGCTAATGAGTCCGCAAGGTCATTGCCTTCCTTATCAGGACCTAAAACTCTGGAATGACCCTTGGTCTTTTTCCAGTGTATGGTTAAATCATTGGATACTACCAGATTATCAATCTCGCAGAACAACTTGCCATGCTTGACTGGTTTGTTATTGCTTTTCTGCATGCCATTTCTTTTCCAAGTTGGCAGGTATTCAACAAAACTGTCACGCACATAATTTGAGTCAGTTATGATCACAAATTCATGAATACCATGTTCAATAGCCATTCCAATGGTTTTGAAAACAGCAGTTAGTTCAGCAACTTGACTGGATCTTGGTCCAATGTTGAAACCTATAGATATATTTAAAAATCCATTTGCCCCCGTTATACCAATGCCAGCGACTAATCTGCGCTCATTATCAATAGTGGCATGGTAAGAACAACCATCAACATATACCCAAGGTAATGTTTGACAATGGTCCTCATTGTACATTTTATATGGGGAAAGCAATTGTTCTTCCAGAAAATCATCTTCTGATAATCCTTCCCCAGGATCTCTAGCAGTACAGTCGTGGAGCTCAGCAAGCCCTTGTGCGACTGGATTCTTTTTATTCTGCTTGTAGCGAATTTCTAATGGCCAGCCTTGCAAGGAAAGAGTCCACGCTGTTATGCGGCTATTAGACAAATTCCCATCTCTTATTCTCTCACTTTGTAAATATAGCAAAGGCTGGTGGGCCGTTTCTACAATAATTTTCTCGCCCTGTATATAGCTGCGGAAATTTTGTAGAGCCCATACAGTAGATAAGAGGGCTTTTTCGCAATCGCTAAATTTTATTTCTACTGGGGATAGATTTTTGCTCGCATAAGCAATGGCTTTGTTCAAATTATCATGCTTTTGGTATAACACAGCACTCATGCTTATATCTGTGTAACCTGTCTCTAAGAAGAAAGGTTTGCCACCTTCAGGGTACGCTAAGCAAGGTGCTTGAGTGAGTTTTCTCTTCAGCTCTCTGATGGCTGTCTCTTGAGACTCACTCCAGTGCCATTTCACATCTTTCTTTAGAAGAAGTAGTAGTGGTTTAGCTAATTCCGCATAATTATCAATGAATTTGCGAGAATAATTCGTCATACCCAGGAATGATCTCAATTCCTTTAAGTTAGTTGGGTTTTTAGAATTCACTATCGCTTCCACCTTTTTCTTCTGGGGATTTAATCCGTCAGAGGTAACTTCATGTCCCAAGAAGTTTACACGAGTGCGGCACCATTGAGCTTTTTGCAGGGATAATTTGACACCTGCCCTTTTAAGTTGGCTGAGGACGTGTTTAAGCTCTGCGATGTGTTTTTCAAAGTCTGTGCTTTTGATTAAAACATCATCAACATAAGATAAGGTCCCCCTTTCCAGTGCGTCAGGCATAGCCTTATGCATGAATACAGCAAATTCATGTCCAGAATTTATGTATCCAAATGGAAGTCTCTGGAATGCATACTGAACCTTTTGGAAGGAGAATGCTAGCTTATATTGGTCCTCTTCATGTACCTTTATGGTCCAATATCCCTGTGCACAATCAATGGCAGTGAATATTTTGGATCCCTGCATTTGTGCTAGGCACTGGTCAATGTATGGTACAGGCCAGCCAGACATGTATACTCGTTTGTTTAGCTGTCTTAAGTCAGCACACAAACGCCATTGTCCATTGGGCTTAAGGACACCTAGAATAGGATTATTATAAGAGCTGTGCACCTGTCTGATAATACCTCTTTCTTCCAAATTCCTTATGATCTCTGCAAGAGAATCATATGAGGCTAAGGGAAGTCTGTATTATTTGACAAATACAGGTGGCGCATCGGGATCTGTTTGTATTCTTGCAATGTGCAAGTCTGTAGTACCACAGTCATAAGAATCCTTAGCGAAAATATCCTTGTATTCCATTAGGAGTTCTCGCAGCTGTTGGCGTTCGTCATCGCTGGAACAGCCATTAGCTAAGGATATTTGCTCTTCGACTATTTGCTGAAATCCTGGAAAGATTTCAGGCTGTCCTATTTCATATGCTTCTTCCAGTCTAGAGGTGAGATCCCCTTGATTATAGTTTACATTCCTCCCATGACTCTGGGTATTGGGATAATCTTGCTGTTTGATTGGCTGATCAAACACTAGAGAGGCTTCTTCAATTTTACAGATGCCTTCCTCTGAGCTGAAGGGATAAATAGACTGAACATTAAATAGACCCTCTGGCATAGATGCAAAGGATTGTTCTATTAATTGTTCTTCAGTTAGGTATCCTTCAGGTATTAGCCCAATTACATTATTCTGGAATCCAAAAGTGTAATAACTTGATTCCAGTGCATATCCTATGGTAGTTCCCTTGGATAAGGTTATATCCTGTGGGGTCATGTTATGTACAATAATATGTATTGGAATAGTTCCAATGTTCACCATAGGAGTGTAAGTCACTGTGACACCCAGATTTTGTATTCTATGGGAGAGGCAAATCAGTGTTTCAGAAGTTTTTAATTTCTGACCTCTCTTTACCTGTAAGGGTAAAAGAAATTTATCAGCCCCAGCAGGAATTATAACATCGCTAGATACCTGCATATTCACAGCATATGGCAATTGCTGGTTTGATTTCAGGGCTGCATTTTCATCCTGAAATACTTCAGGGTCCCCCTTTAACCTGCTCCAGAGGCAAGAATTAATCAAATCTATTTGTATGGCATATCTATGTAAGATATCATTGCCAATGTATATTTGATTATGGGGAGTATTTAAAACTAAAAACAGGTGCTTCACTGACTTATTACCGATAGAGATAGATAATAAGCACTTAGCTGTGATGTTATAGCTTTCAGACCTGTCATCCAGGCCGTTGACACAGTGGTCTTGGGGAGAAAGATATTTAATCACTTTAGGTTCAGCTATTTGCGCTAATAAACCTTCGCTTATATAGCTAGCTTCCTGTTTTAAGTTTATTTTAGCATACTCGGTTTTACCAAGGTCATGCACTTGTATAGGGATAAATAGATCCTCTTTAACTCTCTCAATCCCTGTGAGGTATTGAGTGTGGCCTCCCCACTTAGGGATTTTATGATCCCCCTTGTGGAGTGATATGGTTAATACATCGCTATCTAGGGAAATATTCGCTATCTTTCCAGGCGATATTTTAAAAGTATTACCATCAGAGCCACTAAAAGGAGTCTGATCATCTATTTGTAGAATAGTGATTTCAGGTGTAGAGTTATTCCTGAAATGAATCTCCACAGCATTTGGTTTCTCTTCCACCACGTGACAGCTGTGTCGGGTGCGAGATATACCAGATTTTTCATAATTGATAGGCCGTTTAACTTGCGACCAAATTACATTATTTATGCAATCAATTATGGTGCTTAATCGTTTCAGGAGATCACTACCAATAATTAAACGATCAGTTGGCAGATCCACTATAATGACAGGGTGTCTTATGACCCTGTTCCCCAATTTAAATTTTAACCAGGCAGTACCGTAGACTTTTAGGGAGTCACCCCCAACACCTATTAGAGAACCGTCAAATTCTCTTATTTTGGGTTTGTGGGGTGTTAGCTCATTTAGCTGTGTGTAGTACCTGTGGGATAAGATAGTTGCCTGTGACCCAGTGTCAATTAATCCCCTGATAGGGTTGGAGACTGAATCTTGCAGCTCAACTAGTACATAATATCTTCCTGCAGTTTCTATCATTTCACACATAAAATTTGCATTCTTGTACATCTGTGGGCTTCGCCACGTTTTACCTGGATCCGCTGTGTCATTCGATGCAGAGGAAATTTCATACCTACCTGTTTCCCCTATGACAAGGTCAGCTGGGTTCTTGTGTACTGCATCTGTGGAAATAATGTTAAGAGAAAACTGCAGAGGAAAAGTTTGGTTAATTTTTCCCGGCTGATGTCGCTCATTGTCACAGCTAATTTGTCCGTTTCCGGTCTGTGGGGAGATAACATGATTAGTATCATTGATATTTATTACTACATTTTGTATATCTCTCCCCTCCCCTTCAGGTGATACTGCAGTATTTATGACTGTGCCTGTGGTCCACTGCTGACCACTGGCTGTACCCCTAAAAAAGTATTGTTCGGTTGCTGAGCCGTAGATTTTTGACTCATATTAGCGATTTGTTCGCTCAACCGATTTAATTGGGTAAACAGCATATCTACCTGATTGTACAAGTTACCTCTACCCCTGGGCCTATCTCTTGGTGCCCCATTGTACTGATTCCTGGACCATTGGGTTCCCTCAGAATCAGGGCCACTATTTCTATTCTGGCGTGGTTGCCCCTGGGGTTCAGCTTGTTCAGCGTTAGTACTTTGGGGAGCATTATATACCTGGGGTGTCTGGTTACCCTGAGAATATCTTCGCCGTCTATTGTATCTACCCTTGCGCGGATACCAATTATTTGGTGAGTATTCTCTTTGTGAGTAATTATTCACCTGATTATGTCCCCCCTTTTGGTTATAGTCTCCCTGCGCCTCAACCTGTGTAGGGGGAGGGGCAGAATTAAACCTCTGTGGAGATGGCCTGTTTTGACTGGCCACCTCTGCATAAGTCCTCTTGTTAGACTCCAAATTGAGGGGGCTAGGTGACACCCTAGTTTCTGCCACAATTTTGGGTTTTGACTCCTTTTTAACCCCCTGCTCACTGGACTGCTGAATAGAGTATAACTTCGTACTCTCTTTGATCAGCCATTCCAATGAGCAGTCCTCATCAAAATCTCTAGCTAAGTTGATTTTGATGGGTGTAGGCAATGCTTTAAAAAATAAATTTACAAATTCTGAGCCATCAAATCTGGGATTATCTTCAGCCATACTGTACGCATTTTTCAATACAGAAAGGAATTCGATTGGACTCTGATTCGCACGACACTTTAAACCATATACCGCTATTTTCGCTGCAGTTTTAGTGCGATATTGCCCGAATTCTTTTCTGCATTGTTGTTTTACCCCATTCCAGGAATGAATATTCATATCCTTTAGTGAAACAAAGAATTTGTGATGCTTACTGTCAAATACCCAAGGCAGAAATTCAATTTTCAATTTCTCACTTGTAACATTCATTATAGCTAACGCATTTTCAAAAGCCTGTAAATGATCAATTACAGATGTTGTTCCCTTATTGGAGAATATAGGTACTGCGCGTTGTACGAAGGTGATTATTTTATGGGAATCATAGACTTTATCAGACTTATTTTGGGATTCTCTGTTAGAGTTTCCCTCCCCCGCATCAGCTGCGCTACAGCTGTCCTCTGGATTTACATCCTGAGGGGATTGTCTATTTGGGAAATCTACTTCTGACCCGTTAGGGGTCATTTGTCTATGTTGTTCTATATATTTTCGTACCTCGTCCCTAACGCGTTCGCTAAAGGAGTTAGCATTATCTGTATTATTCTCATTGCTAATATAGGGGTTTTCATTATGGCGATATGACCTTTTTAAATCGCTTAATTCTCTCTGGCTTTGCGCAAGCTGTTCATTTAAATCTTGTATCTGCGTGATTAAGTCCATATTGTGCTTATCTAAGGTGGCTAGGTTTTGGGCAAATTCATCCATTTTATTTTTGGCTATTTTTAAACCCTCTTCGCGTCTGCGCGAGGAACGAATACTATTTTCTAGCTCCTGTATTTGCAATCGTTTGTCTGTGACACAAAACGACATTTCGTCAATTATGCATATAAAAAGGGGCCAAGATTTTAGTATTAGTTCTTGTCGCTTTTTGGGATCTTTGCATTGATTAATCATTAATAATTCCTGGAAGAATTCATTCTCCTCATTCCACATATTATTATTAACGGTAATATTTTTAGCCCTAGTTTCAAGCATATCCACAAAATCATTTAATTCACCAGCAATATTTAACTTCCCTTTAATGTAACTTAAGATATCTTTCTTAAGGACCTGACCTTTAGTAATGGGTATTGTAATGGGACCAATTTCATTGCTATGTATAGAATTAAATGAGTCACTTCTGGCTACAGACATTATTATATTGGTTTAGTACTTAGTTAAACTAAAACGCTCATACAATTTTTGCCAATAAAAAGAGAGAAGGAAAAATTTTATATTTCAAAAAAATATTATTAATTTTGAAATATGAAAAATTAATATTCCGAAATATGAAAAATTAATATTTTTGATTAACTTTGAAAATATGAAAAATCAATATTTTTGATTAATTTTGAAATATGAAAAATATTTTTATTAATTTTTCAAAATTAATCTTTAATAATATTTCAAGATATTAATGTCAATCTCGAAATATGAAAATTAATATTTCAAACTTTCAAAAAAAATTATATCTTCAAAATATTAATATCGAAATATGATTTATTTATTTTTTTTTTCTCTTTTATAATAATTTCTATTTACTTACAAATATATTATATCAATTATGATGGATATTATTAAATCTCATGCAAAGTGCCTCCAATTATTATGTCAGTATATTTATAAGAATCTTAGTAGTGCTATCCAAATAATAAATCAGTTTATGGCAGGGTTACAAACACAATATAAAAAAAAAATAGAAACCCTAATTAACCATGCATCTACTAGACCATGCAATTAATATAAATACCTGAATTCTTTTATTTAGTTAATATCCATGAACATATTGAACTATATTTGCAATAAAAGGAAACTAAATAAAAGTTTATATGCGTTAAAACCAACTCTTAAGATATGCTATCCTTCTTACAAAACCCAGAAAAATATACCTTCACAATTCAGCCTTTTATTTATTTAACACAATGGGACTAAAAACCTTTAACATCTAAGCAATACAATTCTAAACAGTGTTTATAAAACAATAGGATAATATATATATTCTGCTATTTAACTGCAATTTATCCTAATACAAAATTAACTGACAATATCAGAACTTGCATAGATGAGTTACTTGGTCAATCAGACGCAGATTTAAACAATATATGTATATAGGCTGTGAAATGCTAACTTGAGAAAAACACACTGCTTCTTTAAATCTATTAAATACAAATTAAATATGCATATAACTTATCTTACAAAACCTTGAATACGTTACCAAAGTAAAAAGCAGTCGATATCCGATATTCCTTGGTAGGAATTATTTTACCTCAGATCACCAATAAGTGTATATCGCAATCAATGAGAAGGGTAGATTAGCTTTGCTCAAGTAAAGTGGTATCTCACACCCAGCGGGAACCAGTTACAAGTTTTTAGCTTCAGCAGAAAATCTGTCCCTTTCTCTCCATTGCATTCACTTTTTATTTGGTTTTTCCATCACTGGTAAATTGTGGGTGGCCCTGCGGGAGCTGACCTTCCCATTGGTTATCTGGGAAGTCTAAATCGGATTGGCCCTTGGAAATTTCATTTTTAACAGCCAGAGAGAACCTTCTGGCTGTAGTTCTCGCAACATAACACCAGGTGGCAGCACAAACAGACACAGCAACATTTGAAACAACTTAAGTCAGTATTTCTATGAAATGGTTATTAATTTTATCATAATTTACTGCGACAACTATTCATAATATTTGTTTTGGATAAGTTATATCTTAATGAATTTTCTGATCATTTTGATATGAAACATCACATATCTAACATTATATTAAAATAATTTATATTTCATTTAGCCTAATAGAAAATGTATATCTCAGTCATATCACATCAAAGTAACTTCCATATTTTCATCTCACTATATTTTAAAAGATGTATGTGAAACTTTATAAACATTTATTTGCACGTTTATATGATATGACTTAATTCATTTCATGCGGCATTCCGTCTCTTTCTAAGTGCATAGATTGATGCTCATGACCAATGGTTGTCTGCAATAAAAATAGAAATAATTATTAGAGATGATCCAAGCATTAATATGTGTATGGTCCATAAGTATTTATTTATATTCTTAAAAACACAGAGGCTAAGTAAGATCTTTTGTGTTTTCAAAACATATATATCATTTCTATGTATATCTGAATTTATCTGTCTGAAAAATATAAGCAAAACAGAGGTTATTACACATTTTTGACTGACTAAAACAGTTACCTCCCAAGCTTAGCAAATACCCATGTAATAATAATATAGAATTAGACAATTTCCCAAATTTCTATATTTAATACATTCTGGGGCATGTATTTAAACAGAGAGAGAAAAAAAAATGTTTATTTGCTGTCTGCTTACGTGAACTTCCAGAGTCACACCTTAGCATTTGTCTGTGTTTTTCAAGGCCTCTACTGCTCCACATGGGGTCAATCCATGAGGAGTTGTAAAAGTCTTTAAAACAGCATATTTCCTGTTTAGCCAGCAGTGCAGATGTGTATTTGATAATTAACACCTATGTGCATAAAAGCTGCCTCTCCACGACCCTGATCAGCTCCAAAAGGGTAACCCAGACATTTCGTCTCCATATATTTGCCTGTATTCTGAAACTTTGTTATATTTTAGTTCCTTGCTAAATTATACAATTGCATAATTTAACATATTGAGTGTGTGAGATCTCCCAGAGATAATCCTTTGTTCTACAGACCATGTTCACATCCACAGATCTATCAAATAAAGACAAATATACCTCTATATATTATTTAATAATATTTCAAATACCTTGACAATAGCCATTGACAATGTAGCACCCATTGCTTGTATCTACCCAGATGCTGGACATTATTTGAAAACTTAAAGAGGATGCACCCAGGTGGTAAATCGCCATAGAACAAGCTAACAAGTTATTGAGCTGCTCGTTCCTGAGAGAGCGCTTCTTTTTTTGTTTGTCTTACAGTGTATGTATAGTTTATGATAAAATCTACAGTCAAAGTATCTTTCAGTAATTTTACAAGGAAATGTAAATAAGAAGACCCATCAACAGATATGTCAGGTGGTTTTGTCCTGAAGAAAATTGTTAGCAAATGTCTTTTAAGTCAATATCTTTTCTATGGATATGGCCGCTTCATCTAGGATTAGAGTTGTATCTATCTCTCTCTCTCTTCTCTCTCTTCTTCTCTCTTGTCTCTCTTCTCTCCTCTCTCTCTCCTCTCTCTTCTCTCTCTTCTTCTCTCCTCTCTCTCTTCTTCTCTCTCCCTCTCTCTCCTCTCTTCTCTCTCTTCTTCTCTCCTCTCCTCTCTCTCTCCTCTCTCTTCTTCTCTCCTCTCTCTCTTCTTCTCTCTCCCTCTCTCTCCTCTCTTCTCTCTCTCCTCTCTCTCTCTCGCTTTTTTTGTAAAAGAAAAGGTACCAGTGAGTACCCACACAAGAAAGCCCTGTGTATGTATGTATATATGTGTGTATATATATATATATATATATATATATATATATATTCAAACAAAGTATGCCCATATATTTTTATGTAACCTGAATTCAACTGTTTTTCATGTATCTCTATGGCATAATTTTTAGGCCTTGCTACTACAGCCCACAGAGAAAAACTGCCTGGTCTCTCGCTCTAAGTGCTACTTGAAACTTGGAAACTCAGAAAATGCCCTGAGAGATGCAGAGGCCTCTCTTCAGGATGAAAAAGATTTCTTCAAGGTAAGACCACCACGTATGTTCTTAATTAATAGAATATATCTTTTATAGCATCTACACACATGAAGACGTTTGGCAAGACCCCAGCTTTACAGCCTAGCAAATATAAGACAATGCAAATACCAAAAATAAATAGATACCAAAAATATTTGGCTATATTGATTCCAAAACAAGTAATTTAGGGTTTTAGGACACAATGACTGCAATCCACTAAAATAATTTATTATTTGCATTAAACAGACTTGAAAGTCAAGTGTCATTTGAAAAGAAGCTTGCATGTTTGAAGAAAATGCTGAGTATATATAATTATCATTGCTGTTCGCTAGCTAAAATAATATTTACTGTGTACATGACCTGCCAAGCAAACAGGGTAAGGATGGGTGCATGCACACATGCTGGCAACATTAGGCTATGTCACCATTGGCACCTGGAGCATGAAAGAACTGTGAATGTATGAGACCTACCACAGTATGCTTTCCAGGGCCGATGGATCATGCACAAATAAAGTATAAATATATTTATGTGTGTGTATATATACCGGTATATATACATATTTTTTTCTTTAGATACAAGGGCTTGCAATTCACCTGTAGTTACTATTATGCTGCCTAACCTTATATTGATTTTCTCTCAGGGTCTGTACCAGAAGGCAGAAGCCCTCTATGCTATGGGAGACTTTGAGTTTGCCCTAGTGTTTTACCACAGGGGCTACAAGCTGCGTCCAGAGCAACAGGAATTTCGTCTCGGGATTCAGAAGGCACAAGAAGCTATTGAGAATTCTGTGGGAAGTAAGCAGTTTCTAATGTCAATTTCTAGGTAAAATGTGAACAAACCACATGTCAAAACATACATCAGGAAGTCAATGCAAAGGAAAGACTATGAAAACAGTAAAATAATTTAAGTCCAAAATATTATTACATGGATTAAAAAAAAAGTATATTCTTTAGTTAAAAAAAAAAAAAAAGGATTTTTATGCATGAAAAAAAAAGTGATCTGAAGTTTGGAGAATGCTCTTTTATTTGTAAAGCTTTTAAAACTCCTAGTAACTGAGGTATGTGTAAAGTAAGTGCATTCCTACTAGAATAAAACTTTAGACCACAGTGGGGTTACTATGCATATTCAGCAGAGGACAGGGTTTGTAAACAGAAGCATATAAAATGTACCTTTCATGTGTATTAAATCTAATTTGCTCTTTGTGCGCTGGGAATAACTAACCTCATTTTCTCAGGAGCATCCTTTTTCCTTATTATTAGGGGACATGGTTCAGTGCAACAGATACCTACCGCTAGTATTACTCACCCACAAAATGTGATCTCCCTGTAAACTGTTTAATAAAATAAAATGCAGCAAACATGCAATAAACATTATTTTTATTATGCTCTTATAGTAAAATACCTGTGATTATTGTTTTAGTTCCACTCCCAGGCTGGGGTTCTTCTATCATGCTTAAAGGGACACTACAGTATAGCACTGAACATTTCTAGCTATACTTCTCATGAACATGCAGAGAAAAATGTTAACGCTAAAGCAGTGATACCTTTTTACTAGAAGGAATTTAGCCAATTTATGTATATTGTAAATATGTTTCTATTTAAAGATATAATTCATCTATGTGCATTTAAATTTTGACCCGGAATTTCCCTTTAAAGGGAGCTGGATGGGGGATATGTATCCACACCCCTAAATATCAGGTCCCTTAAGTTCTAGAGACCCCCAAAGATAAAAAGCAATTATTTTTTTTAATCGGGGGCCTCTAAACACTTACAACAGACCATTAAAGGCCTAGAGATCCCCCAAGACCCCTTGTTTTAAAGTCCAGAAGTCCATCTTGTCAGTATATTTATAAGAATCTTAGTAGTGCTATCCAAATAATAAATCAGTTTATGGCAGGGTTACAAACACAATATAAAAAGAAAAATAGCAACCCTAATCAACCATGCATCTACTAGACCATACAATTAATATAAATACCTGAATTCTTTTATTTAGTTAATATCCATGAACATATTGAAGTATATTTGCAATAAAAGGAAACTAAATAATATTATAGGCGCTTGAAAACTATTTAAATATGCTATGCAAAATTCCTACACGCTTATCTTAAGAAACCAGCCTTATATACAAGTCTTTTAACATCCAAGCAATACAATTCTAAACAGTGTTTATAAAACAATAGGATAATATATATATTCTGCTATTTAACTGCAATTTATCCTAATACAATATTAACTTAAAACACCAGAACTTTCACAGATAAATCACTTAGTCTACCGGATACAAATTTAAATAATACCTAGGCTGGTTTTACCTCTTTAAAATACAATTTATTTATTTGACTCTGCCAGGCTCAGCAATAGTAATTGTTTACTTTAAATGCTTGCATACAAATAGGTAGGCTAAGAGCTATCTAGGACAATGGCACACAGTTTAAAAATATAATCTGCTCTTTAGATCTATTAACTGTAAAGGCTATACCTATGACTTATCTTACAGTAAAACTTTTGTATACATCACCCAAATAACAGCAATCCAGTTTCCAAATTTTTGCAACGGATCCAATTTCACAACTCATATAAAATAAGTGTAATTGCAATGGAATAGGAGAAATATGGCCCACTTTGTTTTTGTAGTTTGACTGTGTCCCATGCAAAACAGTTTCAGTCAGTTACCAAACTTTGCAGCCATTGTCCTTTTTTCCTTCTGTATACACTATATATTGTAATCATTGGTGTGAAATATGGGTGGCCCTTCGAAACCTTGTCCCTCTATTGGATAACTGGATATCCCATTTCCAACAGCCAAAAATCTTTCTGGCTGTAGTTCTCTCGTGGCAACACCGGGTGGCATCACAAACAGACACAGCAACATTTGAAACAACTTAAATCACTATTTCTATGAAATGGTTATTCATTTTATCATAATTTACTGCAACAACTATTCACAATATTTGTTTTGGATAAGTTATATCTTAATTAATTTTCTGATCATTTTGATATGAAACATCAAATACATCTAGCATTATATTAAAATAACTTATATTTCATAGTTATATCACATCAAATATATATCTCATAGTCATATCACATCAAAGTAACTTCCATATTTTCATCTCACTATATTTTAAAAGATGTATGTGAAACTTTATAAACATTTATTTGCACGTTTGTATGATATGACTTAATTCATTTCATGCGGCATTCCGTCTCTTTCTAAGTGCATAGATTGATGCTCATGACCAATGGTTGTCTGCAATAAAAATAGAAATAATTACTAGAGATGATCCAAGCATTAATATGTGTATGGTCCATAAGTATTTATTTATATTCTTAAAAACACAGAGGCTAAGTAAGATATTTTATGTTTTCAAAACATATATATCATTTCTATGTATATCTGAATTTATTTCCTATATAAATATCCCCTGCAGCAATTATCTATTTAATACAATGTGCTTAATTTCAATATATATATCATGAACCATTCTAAACATACATGGAAAACTGGCATTGTTCCCCTTGCAAAATGTATTTAATTTTATTTGTGTCACCTTCCCCCAAGATGGGGGTTTTGCAGTACGTCTTCAAATAGAGATTCAGTGAGATAGAACTGTTGTATCACACTTGTCAAATTCCAAAGGGGTCCTTGAACACATTCTTTTCTCACCTCACCAAATGTTCTGAAGTTATAAAAATCTGCATATATAGTCAAATGAATAGGGTCACTGAGCTATTTCCTTTAGAAAAGAAATGTTTGTGTGTTTTACACTACAGGGGTCGTGCTTCAAAAAGGCTTTACTGATCGTCAATCCTGATAGACGTGTATTAGAATTTGTGTTCAACAAACTCATGTTCAATTAATCCTGAGGTCTCATCTAACATATACAGTGTATAAAATATACATATATATATATATATATATATATATATATATATATGTACACATATGTAATATTCATCATAATATTCATATACTCTGACAATCTTTAAAATAAAGCCCCTATATAAGTTTTAAATGCCCATTTATTTGAGTAGAGAGCCATGGTAACCCCTATGTGTCGATTAAAGTTCTATACATATACCCAGTTTGTTTTAAAAAAATATACATTTTCTCACTTTTTATTGCACACTTCTCACATACCACGACATATACACAAAAAAATGGTATACTTTGAATCTGCTGGGTCTGCTCAAAAAATAACAATGTATAATATCTGTGAGTTTCTCTATGAAAAATGATCTACAGTGGGGCATAAATGTGAGCGGCATCTAAAAACAGATCTGCACAGGGGTGGAAATAACTCAGCAGTTAAGGGGGTTACATGAGCATACACAGTGATTGTTTAGATCAGAGCACAACTACATTTAGACACTAATCAGCAAGAGCTACCCAGGTGCTCAACCAAAAATGGTCCGGCTCCTAATCTTACATTTTTGCTTTTTCAAATAAAGATACCAAGATAACAAAGAAAATTGATTATAGGAGTAAATTAGAAAGTTGCTTAAAATTGCATGCTCTGTCTATCTGAAGTATGAAAGTTAAATTATGACTAGACCATCCCTATAAATTATTTTAAAACATTTATTTTGCAATGCAGTGCTTAAATGCTGATATATGCAATTTATGTCCCTTTAAGCAGGTAGCTAATACAATATGACATGTTATTTCTTAATTTATATAAAAAATTCTGAAGGAAGAATTTCTAAACATTGCTGATAGTTACTATAAAAACAAAATATCTTTAACCCTTTGAGTGCTAAGCACTTTCCCACCTGGGTGCTAATATTTTCTATGTTTTTTTTTAATTTTTGTAATTTTTGAAAAAGACTTACACTGTTGGAAAGGTTAGACTATTACCTTTCCAACAGTGGGTCTTGGGGGTCTGTAGCTGCTTAGATGCCTGAGATACAGGCTTCTAAGCAGCATGCCCCCTCCTCCTATACTTAACATTGTTAAGTATAAATAAAGTTGCGCAGTGACATCATCACGTCATTGCGCGTGACGTCACCGCGGATCACGTGAAGCCCCGGCGATGCCTGTCACTCTACAGGCACGATCGCCGGGGTAGGAGCAGTTAGGAGCCCCCAGATCTCCCTCAAGGTGGGAGAATGCTCATGACGGCTCTGAGCCGTCATTAGCACCAGAGTGAGAAACTCTGTGACGGCTCAGAGCCGTCATTAGCACTCAAAGGGTTAAATAAAGTTTGTTAAAGGGACATAAAACCCATTTTTTTTTTCTTTCATGATTTAGATAGAACATCAGATTTTAAACAACTTTCTAATTTACTTCTATTGTCATATTTTCTTCGTTTTCTTATTATCCTTATTTGAAAAGCAGAAATGTAAGCTCAAGAGTGTGCACGTGTCTGCATCACTATATAGCAGCAGTTTTGCAACAATGTTATACATTAGCAGGAGCACTAGATGGCAGCACTATTTCCTGTCATGTAGGGCTTCCGGCATGTGCACGCTACCTACCTAGGTATCTCTTCAACAAAGAATAAAATGATAATGAAATAAATTTGATAATAGAAGTAAATTGGAAACTTTTTAAAAATTGTATTCTCTATCTGAATAATGAAAGACATTTTAATGTCCCTTTAAATATGGGCACATTACGTAGTAAAAAAGAAATAGTTGCTAAAGGCAGCTAATTGACATGCTATAATGTAGTGAGTTCATAATATCTCTGATTGAGGTTGGCTGTAACACTTAATTTTATAACATTCTAATTGTAATGTAACATTAGACAGGTGATTTACATAAAAAATTGTCCTTCACTGGTCATAAAGATTTATTTACAAAATGACTCCTCGGGGAAGAGTGTAGCCATAACCGCACAAACTCACATCTTTATATACTGAGAGCCAGATGTTCCCAACATAATTATTACTTAGCTGTTTGCATTTGATGGGGTGGTTTAAAAAAAAAGCCACACAGGAAATCACAAGCGCTTCTGTGCCCACAAGTTGTTTTGCATATGCTCATGTTTACTGTCTCTCTGCAGCTCCTTCATCTGTGAAACTGGAAAATAAAGGGGAAGCACTGTTTCTAAGCAGACAAGCAGAGGTGAGACATTGTGTACACTAAGATGTGTCGCTCCCCCCTCCCCTATGCCCTACGTATCCCTAGGCGATACACCATACACATGTGCTTCACAATCAATAAGATAGGCTTTTAACAAGCATTTTGTGTCAAGAAAGATTTATTCTCTTTTTGTTATTTAACATTTAAAACAACCTGGACGTCCAAATTAAGGTTCAGAGGTAGTGTGCACATTTCAAAAAGTTCTAATTTACTATTATTATCAAATTTACTTCATTATCTAAGTATCCTTAGTTGAAGAAAATGACTCAGGAGTGTGCGTGTGTTTTGACTACTATATGTCAGCAATGTTTTCGACAATATATAGCACAAGCACTGCTGTAAATTTGTGCTCAAACGTGCATGCTCCTGAATGTAACTTAGTATGCTCTTCAACAAAAGATACAAAAAGTACAAAGTAAATTTGACAATATAATTAAATTAGAACACTTTTTAAATTTACACTTTTTATCTGAGTCAGTAAATTTGACTTTATGTCCCTTTAAATTAAATATATAAATAAAATAAAACATGTTAAAGGTAAAGTCCTTTTTGTGGCACTTTTCAAACTGTGACTTACCATTGAGCCCAGTCTGCATACAGTTTGAGTACCACTGCTGATATGAAGCCAGCTTTTAATGCAGTAGTCCACTGCACCAGTTAGGGCATCTACCTCCCCTAGCACGCAATGATTTAAAGATGTCACCTAGCTTGCTATCTGGCAGACCTAGAGTTATAGCCACTGTGTTCATTCCAGTTTGGACCTACCTTTTTGGCTACACTTGGCCAGACCCAGCCTTCTCACTTGGTTCATATTTATCTATAGATCTGGTCTTCATAATCTACAGCTTAGATTTGCAAACCGGTTATTAGGGATTCCCATCACACAAGAATTTAAAGGGACAGTCAGTGGAGGCTCCTCTATAGGAGCACTTGAGCATGTGAACCCCCTGACGTGACCACTAACCAAAAAAAAAAAGAGTGAGAAATAAAAAAAAAAAAATTATATTTTTAAACCTTCTTTGCTCATTAAAATGAATAAAACTGCAGTTTTGAATAAAAAAACATTCAAAATTTTATTTTTAAATCTTTAGGCTGAAACGTGAAACCTGAAAGTGGAAAGCAAGGGCTGTTTTGCCTATACAAGTTCTATCTATCGCACATGCTGTGCAGTGCGATAGATAGAAGTATAGGCAAAAGTACTTTCCACTTTAAAACTGCATTGACTGCAGTGCCACCTACAGGCCAGCCCATAGCCTTCCTAATCGCACAGCTCTTAGTGTGCGGGAGCCAGCTGTCACGTGACACTCGCACACTAAGAGCTGAGCTGACTATGTGTGTGGGAGGAGGCAGGGGCGTAACAGTTACGCCGTAACTATTTGCAGAATGCAGTCGCCATTGCTGAGACCGGCCCGGGCCCATAGTATGATAGTTGCACTTGCAGACTGGATCGTCATCGTTCGTGTGTGGACAGTGGACCTTATCTCTGGTAGGATAACTGAGGGAATATTGGGTTAAATTTAATCCACACCACTCGGACCACCTCACTTGCTAACATCCTCTTCCTCCCACTACTAACCCTCTGAAGAACCAGCTAGTGATCTCTGTACCCCCTCGACACCTCTAAACGCTTATCAGTGACAGTGATTCTTCTTATGCAGATAAAAGACAGTTTATAATTGAACTCAAATAATATTTGCATAACAAGAATCACTGATAAGAGATGGGATAGTGACAGAATATATATATTTTATTTGACAATATACAACAAAAAATATAAAGAAACTCCTAAAGAAACAGTTGTGGGCGGCAAGTCTCAAATAAATTACAATATGTAACTGGCTTTCTCTCCTGTCCTGTACTGTCACTATCCCATCTCTTACCACTGCTGCTTCCATCTCCTATGCACAATTTTGTTGTTAAATACTTTATACCAGTTCATATATATATGTGTGTGTATGTATATATATATATATATATATATGTATATGTATGTATATATGTGTATATATATATGTGTGTGTATATATATGTGTATGTGTGTGTGTATATATATATATATATATATATATATCCTTATACTGCGGCTGCCCCGTGACAGGACTCTTGTACCCAGTATATATATAATGAGCGGAGCCATCTGAGGGGCGGGGCTAGTGCTCCCCCATCTTCAAAAGTCACCAGCCGCCACTGGGGACAGTAAAGTCATAACTTCTATGATTCAGATAGAGTATGTCATTTTAAACAACTTACTGATTTACTTCTACAGTCTTATTTATTTCATTCTCTTGGTATCCCTTTTTAAAAAGCATACCTAGGTAAACTCAGAAGCAGCAATGCGCTACTGGGAGCTAGTTGCTGATAGGTCGCTGCATATTACATGCTTCTTGTCATTGGCTTACCCAATGTGCACAGCTAGCTCCCAGGAGTGCATTGCTGCTCCTTTAACAAAAGATATGATAAGCACAAAGCAAATTTGATAATAGAAGTAAATTGGAAAGTTGTTTAAAATGATATGCTCTATCTGAATCATGAAGGGAAGTTTGGGGGTTTCATGTCCCTTTATGGCCATCACTGAAGCACATAAAGTTACCTTGTGGAATGTATTGGAAATTGTAGCAGACTTGACCTTTACTATGTAATAGTTCATGGAAATGTACCAATTGACTATAGATTGATTTAACCATGCTTACGCGTCCTCTATATACCCAGCAATTGAGTATGCAGCATGGCCTCTGTATATAGGAGCCTGTAACCCTATAGTGTACCATTGCAAGATCCCTGGGTGCTGAGGCACAGCCTCCTAAACCCAATAAAATATTTGGAAGCAGTGGAATTCACACAAAAGCCTTCTGGGTAGAATTAAAATGTTTTTTATCCATAACCTCAATGGACTCTTACACATGTGTGGATCCTCTAACATATTTTATACCTCATGACGACAGAGGAGCAAACAATTTATTGTTGGCTCATTCATTTTGTTTGAAAACCTGGGGTGGTGCTTTTTGGTATAATATAACAAGAATCAAATAGAAAACTAACCTTCCACCAAAAGTCAAAGTTCAAGCACATCTATACAGAATTCACACAATATAAAGAAAGTGTTTGTATCAAGAATTATTGAAATAAAGATTTTATAATTACATATAATAAAGTCTGCTAAACAATTAAAAACATCATATTCACAATCGTTAAGCAATACATCAAATTAAATGAGTGACCTTCTTTTGGGGGAAACATTTCTTTTGCTACCTCCACCAGTGCCTGTGTCAACACCTACATGACCTGACCACTATACAGGTTTAACTGTCCTGCCTATATTCCAGCCACTTCCCATATGTTCCAGAAGGGCTCTAGTTTGTCTTAGACTTGAAATATTATTTCCATTTTACAAATCCAGTCCACCATCGTAGTGATCTGATGTATAGAGGGGGAATTTTGACTACGTCACACCCTAGCCTAGTTTTTGGGAAGCTAGAAGAAGGGGTGGGTTGGAGAGAGTCAGACCACAGTAATGACGGGAGAGAAGATATGGAAATCCCCCTCTTTATTTTTTTATATATACAATATATGGCAATTATATAGACATGGACCTTTTTTACCTTATAGCATTCATAGTAGCTAATAATATAATCAGCTTGTAAAAAAGAAAGATATGAAGAAAAGACACAACTACAGAAAAGTGTCACAGAGTTGAATATTTCATTATAAACATTTTTTTTGTTTTATTAATGCTTGTGTATTTGAATAATTGCAAAATCTTCTCTGGAATGCAATAAAAAGATTTCAACAACAACAAAATATGAATAGGTAATGAGCTCTTGATAGGGATACCCATTCCTCCTATATTAAAGAGACCTACTGAACGGTCAATTTCTACTCAAACTCCCAAAAGGAAAGAAGTATAAAAACCTGCTGATTTTTACAACAAGCCCACCAGATATGCAGGTCCATCCCAACTTCACTGCTTTGTCTCAAACAGAGAAAGAGGGCTAACCTTTAGATATTTGGAACAGTCTTGTGGATTTAAGTGGTACTTGTACTCTTTTTCTGTTGTTTATCTCTCTCTAAATACTAATTGAATTCTCAGATTTGCCTCATTCCATCTTTTTTAGATTGGGACATTACACATAATAGCTTGTTTTCTAAAACAGCTTTCATTCCTCCACAGATTAAGAGAACCAAGCAGAAGGTTCAGGTGAAGGTTGCCAAGAAGGACTCAAAGAAGCAGAAGGATGATCCCGTCAGGAGTCAGAAGACTGTGCGCCAGCTGCTGGGAGAGCTGTACAATGATAAGGAGTATTTGGAGGCTCTGCTAAAGGATGAAGGTTATTACTAATTTGCAATAGTAACACCATTTATTCTTTCAGTTTGATAACTCAAGTGTCTTATCTATTGCATTTGTTTCTCCAGTGATTGCTTCATAAAATGCTTTTTCTATTATTAATTTACCTGAAGTTGGCGCATTTCTAACTTCCAAAAACAGCACAAAATCCTTATGTGCCCCATTAATCTCCCAATTTTGTTATCCAAAAACTAAAATGGTGATTTCAAGGGGTTTAACGATTACATCACAGGTTGATTGGCCTGTATGTTGATTGATCCCTTTTTATAGTGTGTAGTGGTGCTAATAGGTGACAAGTTTGTAATAAACCTGTTACAAACCATTAAGCTATAAGTGTATGTCTCTTCAAGGGATTTAAATAAGGACATTATCAGTATTAATTATTGATTAAGTAGGTAGCATTGGTAACTAGTGACATTGCTTTCAATGTCATCCAGAATGGCGGCGGGTAATGTCAGAGTTTTTTGTCCATGCGCAAAATCAATGTTCTATTCTTAAACTTTTTGGGGTACTTGGTAATAAGTCGAAAAGTGTTGTCTAGGAATTTACCAAATCCTTTTAGCTGTGGAATTTGATAAGTGAAAATGGCCCCATAACGGTGCAATTAAGTAAATACAAAACAGTTTTAAACAGCTTTCCAATTTACTTCTATTATCTCATTTGTTTTGTTCTCTTGGTATTGTTTGCTGAAAAGCATACCTAGCTAGGCTGAGGAGCTGCTGATTGCTGGTTGCACATATATGCCTCATGTTATTGGCTCACCCATGTGCATTGGTGTTTCTTCAACAAAGGATGCCAAGAGAGTGAATCAAAATAGATAATAGAAGTAAATTGGAAAGATGTTCATAATTGAATCATAAAAAAATGGGGTTTCATGTCCCTTTAAGTATTGAATATTTGGATTGTAATCAGCCAAACAGGACTGGCACATGTTAAGTTTAGGGTCATTTTTCACAATAACAATAATGAAAAGAACTACTTCCGACTGAAAATGGCCGATTTTGATTGCATCGACATTGGGAGAAAAAAAAGGCTCATCTGCAGGAGATACATTGTGATCAACCCCATAGATAGCTAGGGCCAATAATGCAAAAAATACATACTCTATTGAATCAGTGCATGTAATGTTTGCATCAGAAATAGCCTCCCTGCAGTAGTGTTTAATGATAATATAATAAGTGAATACCGAGATATTAAATGAATTGGAAAATAGTCTTGTTTTTTTCATCATCTTATATGTGAGGCCTAACCTTGTTACCTTTACGGTTTCATAAATCATCCTTTAAGGATTTTTGTAATCATCCCATGATATGCTTGCGCAACAGCTTGAGCGCTACTCAATTGCATCACCATTTTAATTTTACAGATCAAAATAAAAAAATTGAACATTGATGTATTAATTATCCCTGTGCCCATAATCTTTTCTTTCAGATTAGATCTTCCTTTTTTTTTTGAAGCAGTATATATATTTTTTTCTGATACCAGATTGCAGATATGTAAAAATAAATAATTCACTATCTGCATCTGCTATTGAGAAATTTAATATTTACGGGATAACATAGAGAAAGGGCACCATTTAATTAAAACAATATTTCAATAATATTTGGATCCCTTTGCATCTATTATTAAGACTCAAATCATTATATATATTGTGGTATATACAAGCATAATTACAGATAGATATTCGGTTGATTATTATAGTTGTTAACACACAATGAACCAAAATAGAAAGAAATAGGACTTTAATGGAAACTTTTATATATGAAGATTGTGATTACAGCCTATTTGGGTTCCCTCTGAAGAAAAGGTTTATAATTTTAAAAGATTATATTTTGCATTAACATGAATTATTTAAAAATTGAGTAACTGAGGTCCCATATAGAAGCAAATTGTGTCTTCATTGTTTGTTCCTTGGTTGTCTTTTTTAAATGTAGCTCTGGTAAAAGAAAACACCCGCAGTGGCATCAAACTGCAGGACTTAATCATGAATGGCATAACCTATCTGGACACCCGCACAGAGTTCTGGCGGCAACAGAAGCCCATCTATGCCCGGGAGAGGGATCGCAAGCTAATGCAGCAGAAGTGGAACCGGGAAAAGTTCAGGCCTTCTGATCCCAGCCAGTACATATTGAAAAACCTGGAGGAGATTGATCGGTGTAAGTAATGTTCTGCATTAAATCATTCTTATGGTATTAAAGGGACAGTCTACACCAAAATTGTTATACAGGTAGCCCTCAGTTTACGCCGGGGTTAGGTTCCAGAAGGAATGGTTGTAAATCGAACCCGTTGTAAATTGAAACCCAGTTTATAATATAAGTCAATGGGAAGTGAGGGAGTTAGGTGCCAGGCCCCTCTCAAAATTGTCATAAGTAACACATAATACATTATTTTTAAAGCTTTGAAATAAAGACTTTAAATGCTAAACAGCATTATAAACCTAATAAAATAATCACACAACACAGAATATATAATTAAACTAAGTGAAATGAACAAAAACATTTGCTAAACCCCATTATAAAACGAATAAAATAATCACACAACACAGACTTCACTTGCATTTTTATGCAAACAGTTCTTTCTAGGCATTCCAATCTGGACTGATTTATAGACAGGAAGATATTGTTCCTTTGAAATCTGCTCAATAGCTCAGATCTGGTTAAACTGATTAATTTCAGCTTGCTTGGCTTTGCTGCAACACAAGCGGACAGCTCCACCTACTGGCTATTTTAATAAATGCACTGCTTCTCAATGCTTTTCAATAGCAGTCACATGACTGGAAAAAAAGGTTGTTATTCTGAAACGGTGTAAATTGAACCGTTGTAAAACGAGGGCCACCTGTATTTTAAAAAGTTAGATAATGCCTTTACTACCCATTTCTGCCTGTTTCTAAGCCACTACAGACAGCCTCTTATAACATGTTTTTTTATTTGCTTTTCACAACAGGAGACTGCTAGTTCATGTGGGCCATATAGGTAACATTGTGCTCTATCCCGGAGTTGTGCACGACACTGCACTAATTGGCTAAAATGCAAGTCAATAAATAATAAATAAAAAGTCATGTGATTAGGGGGCTGTCAGAAGTGGCTTAGATACAAGGTAATCACAGAGGTAAAAAGTATATTGATATAACAGTTTTGGTTGTGCAAAACTGGGGAATGGGTAATAAAGGGATTATCTATTTTTCTAAACAATAAATATTTTGGAGTTGACTGTCCCTTTAAATGCAAACCCTCGCACTGTACTGTAGTTTTCCATAATCTGTGTAATAACTGTGAAATAAAGACCCCTATTAACAAACGAGCCTTCTTCATCTTTTAGCAGTACCTGATGTGTACTAGTACTATTATGGTTTTCAGCATCAGACCCAAGACTACGATTTTAAGAGTTAGTTATGTTGGATGCAGTGTTTGTATTTCTCATGTATGCCAAAGCTACATATAGATGCAGAATCATTGTCCTTGATTGTGGCTTTTCTACTCTATGTATTTCCTACCTGGAGCAACTGAGTACACTTTTATACTGCAATGCTGTTGTTGTGCATCACCGCCTACGTCTCACCTCAATCTCTTTCTGTAGTGCTGTCCAGAGGGAATTCAGATGCAAGCTGTAAGAAAGCTCAGCAGGTGCTCAAGAATGTGCAAAACTGGTCAGAAGATGAAGTCCCCAACAAGCAGGAGCTGATTGGAAACCTGCACAGCTGCATAGGGAATGCTCAAATGGATATGGGACAGATGGAGGCAGCATTGCAGAGCCACAAGAAAGACCTGGAGATAGCTAATGAATTGTAAGTGCTTTTTATTCCCTTGCACAGGAAAGTGTTTACCCCAAAGATACATTGGTTATTCATTCCTTAATGGTTTTATTCACTGGTGTAAAGTTCCAAAGGCTGATAATAATACCATGACATAAAGCATCATAGCTGAAGGTATACTAAAAGTTTAAATGATATATATCAATAGAAGATTTGTGAATGATGTGAAATAAATGTTGTGAAATACAAGGTGAAATATTAAAATGGATAAAATGTTACCACAAAAAACAAAATAGTGCTCAATACTATATTACCATTTGGTCTGACACATTGGAGGGATAATAAAGAATTTATGTAGTCACTGTGGGTGAAAAATATTTTATAAAAAATGCATATAAACAATATACTAGTATACTAAAAACATCAAATTGAAGGGACATCTCCCTTATTATGTAAAATATTCAAAATATAAAAACATAGATTATTTTTGACACTTTAAGTAGTGTTTACATATGCTGCCCCATACATAAAATTATGCAAGTGTCCGTCTCTTTGAACGTATAGGCAAGTTAAATGGTATTTGTATACCCTGCTGTACTCAGGTGGATAATAACAGTTCAGATGTGCAGTTCAAATGTGCATGAGCGTTTTAGCCGATATTAATTATAGAAAGTTATTTCTAGATTGGTATTCTCTCCGGTTGAAACAGGTTACTATACAATATTTTCTCAATAGAATCGAGTACCTGTTATTCTCCAGACCCGTCTTACAGCGTCCGATTCCCCTTCTCACCTGGTGACTGATCAGCGCCGCATGTGTCTTGGCGTCTGACGTCACAGCTTGGTATCTCGGGTAGGATTGGCTGGAATTGTTAGAAGACAAACAAATTCTTGTGAATGATGGGATGGAAACTTTTATGAGATAACGATATTTGTAGAAGAATCCTGCACTTAGTGCTTGATGCACGCAGGACTTTGAAGGTTCCAATAAGAGTATAATAGACAACCCGGGTTGTTACAGTATTACAATTGGAATCATATGGTATCCAAAAAAAGAAAGTCTCTTTGTGTATTTATTTCACACAATTGTAGGGTCAGCAGTCACAAGGTCGACGCGTTTCGCTCAAAAGAGCTTTACCAAGACACATGCGCCGCTGATCAGTCACCAGGTGAGAAGGGGAATCGGACGCTGTAAGACGGGTCTGGAGAATAACAGGTACTCTATTCTATTGAGAAAATATTGTATAGTAACCTGTTTCAACCGGAGAGAATACCAATCTAGAAATAACTTTCTATAATTAATATCGGCTAAAACGCTCATGCACATTTGAACTGCACATCTGAACTGTTATTATCCACCTGAGTACAGCAGGGTATACAAATACCATTTAACTTGCCTATACGTTCAAAGAGACGGACACTTGCATAATTTTATGTATGGGGCAGCATATGTAAACACTACTTAAAGTGTCAAAAATAATCTATGTTTTTATATTTTGAATATTTTACATAATAAGGGAGACGTCCCTTCAATTTGATGTTTATAGTATACTAGTATATTGTTTATATGCATTTTTTATAAAATATTTTTCACCCACAGTGACTACATAAATTCTTTCTTATCCCTCCAATGTGTCAGACCAAATGGTAATATAGTATTGAACACTATTTAGTTTTTGTTTTTTGTGGTAACATTTTATCCATTTTAATATTTCACCTTGTAATTCACAACATTTATTTCACATCATTCACTGTCATGTTCTGTCTCAGGATATCATGTGAGAGCCTCATTGTCTGGAACAGTTGCTTTAAAGGAAGATTAGTAGAAGCCATACTGATTAAAAATGAAAACAAATTTATTTAAATAACAAAATACTTTGTTTAAGCAAATACTTGCAGAATATTTAAATATGCTACTCAGGTATGTTAAGACCACATACAGCAGGAGTGAAAATAAAGAAAACTAGTAAGCAGAGATGCAGATTCAAAAAGGAAAGTCTTTCTCTTGGTAATAACTGAAATGTAAGATTTGCACAAGGCAGAAAACAACTTGTAAACAGGTAGCAGGTTTAAAGGTAAAGTCTTTCTCCTTGTAATTGCTGAGTCCAGGAATTGCACAAGGCAGGAAACAACTTGCAAACTGGTAACAGGTTTAAAGGTAAAGTCTCTCTCCTTGTAATTGCTGAGTGCAGGAAATGCACAAGGCAGGAAACAAACTTGTAGATTGGTAACAGGTTTAAAGGTAAAGGTTTTCTCCTGGTAATACCTTATAAACAGGTGCAAAGGAAATCCTTCTCCTGGCAATGTCCAAGTGCAGGAATTGCATAAAGCAGGAAACAAACTTGTAGATTGGTAACAGGTTTAAAGGTAAAGGCTTTCTCCTGGTAATACCTTGTAAACAGGTGCAAAGGAAATCTTTTCTCCAAAGAAATACAGGAAACAGGTTCTGACTTGACAAAACAGATCCAATGTGAAGACCCTAATGCAGACTAAAAGCCATCCTTAAATAGGGAGGTTTTGCACAGGGTTGGTTCTGATTAATTCCAGAATTGAGAACACCTGTGTGTTGCACAGGTGTAATAACAAGTAAGGCAAATAGTTATTTATCAGATCTTTTAAGATCCATGCTATTGTTGGAACTGGCTGTGGCTCAACATGTAAGCAAACAGAAATAGCAACCACAGAGCCACAGGTTCAAATCCCTATACAGCCCTTCTTAGCAGAATGCCTCCCAGACCTTTTCTTTTTCTTTTTAGTCTGGAGGCTTGGTTCATGACAGATGCCCCCTCCAAAGAGCGCACTCTGGGCGCTCAAAGCCTGATCAAACATCTGAAGGTGGGATTTACAAACAAGTGTTCCATTTGAAGCCCTAATACAATCAGATGGAATTGATTCTTCGCTTGGAACAGCTGCCTGAGATTGGGGACCCTTAGAAGATATCCCTGTAGGCATAACAAGAGCTGAAAAACCAAGACAGTTTTGATTTAGAGGTTCCTGATTATACCCAGCAGCTTGCAATGGACTGGCTGATGGGCAGAGTACCTCCGGGTAGGAAAAGACCTCTCCTTCAGAGTCAAGGAATTTGTTATCTGGGTCATATCTGCCTGATGGGTAGAGTACCTCCGGGTAAAGTATGACCTCTCCTTCAGAGTCCAGGAATTCATTTTCTGTGCCATTTATATCCAATTCAACCATCTCATCCAATTCTTTCTCAGTCAATGAGTAGCTGGGTGAAGGTGGTGCAAGGAGGTGTGGATCTTTAGAATTGGCAGAGTCTGATTTAGCTGGAAGGTTTGTCACTTTTATGTCTGATGAGTGACATTTGTTAGCTGGATCTCCAGCCAGGGCAGAAACAAGGTAATGTGCAGGATTTCCAGGAGGTATTTTTGCAGAGTTCCCCAATGTGGTTGATGCAGAAACAGATGCAGTGGTATGGGTAATGGATGTAGTTGGAGTTGTACTCCCAATGACCATCTGTTTCAAATCAGGTACAATTTCTTGAAGCGTGTTAGAAACGGTTGTTTGTAGAATTGATGTATTCTCAGTAGCTGGATCCTCTCCAGGAGTATCTTTAAGTTTGCTAGTGGAAGAATAATTTGTTCCCTTAACATCAGAGTCCATTTTAAACTTGGCTATATCTCGACTTGATCCTCTAGGGGGTCTTACTGGACACCCTGTGATGTGGTGACCAGTTCCCCCACAATAGAAACAGAGGTTAAGCTGTCTTCGCCGAAATTTCTCCTCTTCTGTTAAGGGTTCTTTAAAACCTTTCCTTGTTTGGGAGGTAACTTTAGACAAGGTTTCGGTTGGGAGAGATAACATTTCCACCAGCTCCATAAAGTTAATGAGTATGTCCTTAATAAACTTTAACACTGAATCCAATATAGCAATAATCCCAGAGGGCTCTCTTTTAAGGTCTTCACATTCTGTCATGTTCTGTCTCAGGATATCATGTGAGAGCCTCATTGTCTGGAACAGTTGCTTTAAAGGAAGATTAGTAGAAGCCATACTGATTAAAAATGAAAACAAATTTATTTAAATAACAAAATACTTTGTTTAAGCAAATACTTGCAGAATATTTAAATATGCTACTCAGGTATGTTAAGACCACATACAGCAGGAGTGAAAATAAAGAAAACTAGTAAGCAGAGATGCAGATTCAAAAAGGAAAGTCTTTCTCTTGGTAATAACTGAAATGTAAGATTTGCACAAGGCAGAAAACAACTTGTAAACAGGTAGCAGGTTTAAAGGTAAAGTCTTTCTCCTTGTAATTGCTGAGTCCAGGAATTGCACAAGGCAGGAAACAACTTGCAAACTGGTAACAGGTTTAAAGGTAAAGTCTCTCTCCTTGTAATTGCTGAGTGCAGGAAATGCACAAGGCAGGAAACAAACTTGTAGATTGGTAACAGGTTTAAAGGTAAAGGTTTTCTCCTGGTAATACCTTATAAACAGGTGCAAAGGAAATCCTTCTCCTGGCAATGTCCAAGTGCAGGAATTGCATAAAGCAGGAAACAAACTTGTAGATTGGTAACAGGTTTAAAGGTAAAGGCTTTCTCCTGGTAATACCTTGTAAACAGGTGCAAAGGAAATCTTTTCTCCAAAGAAATACAGGAAACAGGTTCTGACTTGACAAAACAGATCCAATGTGAAGACCCTAATGCAGACTAAAAGCCATCCTTAAATAGGGAGGTTTTGCACAGGGTTGGTTCTGATTAATTCCAGAATTGAGAACACCTGTGTGTTGCACAGGTGTAATAACAAGTAAGGCAAATAGTTATTTATCAGATCTTTTAAGATCCATGCTATTGTTGGAACTGGCTGTGGCTCAACATGTAAGCAAACAGAAATAGCAACCACAGAGCCACAGGTTCAAATCCCTATACAGCCCTTCTTAGCAGAATGCCTCCCAGACCTTTTCTTTTTCTTTTTAGTCTGGAGGCTTGGTTCATGACATTCACAAATCTTCTATTGATATATATCATTTAAACTTTTAGTATACCTTCAGCTATCAGTAGCGCACCTATCACCCCCAATCACTCACTCAATCGTTTGTTGAAAGACGGAAGGATCTTTCTACTTTTTAGGTGTTTGGTAACTACCTTTATACCAGCGCACTACTAAACCCTCTATACCCACATAAAGCATCATAACCTTGTTATAAAATATTATTTAAATGTGAATGTAGTCAGAGTTCAGTTTAATTAACCATAGTATATAAAAAAAATCTGTATGTTTCTTATTTGTTTTTCTCTCTTATCCTGTAATTTCCCTTTGCAAAATGTGCTTCTTCTCTCTACCCCAAGAAGCGGTGGAGACCTGACGTGAATATACTACGATTATGCATACAAAGAGAGAAGCGCTTGCGTCTGAACTGTTGTTTATTCCTGGTAGAGCTCTTCTCTCTTTGTATGCATTAGTATTATGACCCTGGGGAGGTCTCCATAAGGATGATGGTGGAAACCAGACATGGACTCCTTTCCAAGTGAAGCTTAGAGGACCTCACTGATGAAGCCCACAGAAGGCCGAAACGTTCGTCTAGGGTTGTCATGTTCCTTGTTTAGAGAAGTATTTCAGGACTGGACTGACCTTACTCTGTGGAATCAAACTTATATACATCCAGACTGATATACATACCTCTGTCTGAAGCCTGAGGAAACAGACAGAGGTCTGAGAAACGCGTTGCTTATCCAATTTTAGTGTCACATGTGTGACATTGTGTATTGTATTTTATTGCACCATTAAATTGTGGTATTTTAACTCTTTGCTGAGAGTCTGAGCGTTATTGGGACATATTCTACCTTGGAGAGACCTGCTATCCTGCATGTTGCAGTGAACTGGGACACTGAACTCCCAGCTTGCCTCTATTAGCACAACTGAGTGCTGCCATTTTTGTGAGTATAATTTGGTATTCACATTATTTTGTTAGTTTATACTGTATCACACGAGGAGGCGCCCTTGTCTTTGTGATTCCTTTTGCACAGAGAAAGTTTCTACCCAGACCAGTTATTTCACAAGGAGCTGACTTCAGAGTTCAAGTGTGATTTCCATACCATCTGTGCCATATAAGAGGATAATTACATATCTGGAGGGACTGTGCACCTTTGGGACTATTTGGATATCCGAATCACAGATAAGAACTATCAAGATTTTTATATAGTTGTTTCACCCTCTCAACTTGCATTTTCTGAATTTTTTTACTACATTTAAAGAGAATTTATTCTCTATTGTATTTTATTTTTGTTCTAATAGTATATATATCTGTTATTAATTTGTTTTGGGTCGCAGCACCTTATTATTGATGTAATATCTCATCTACATTGTTATTTTATAGGTCTTTCATAGATATATCCTTTTACTATTTCTCTATTTTAGCGCCCCCTAGAGTTACCATTGTTTTGTGTAACAGGTGTCTATGGATAGTAAGTTGTTAGACTTTTGACAGGTGTCTATGGATAGTAAGTTGTTAGACTTTTGACAGGTGTCTATGGATAGTAAGTTGTTAGACTTTTGACAGGTGTCTATGGATAGTAAGTTGTTAGACTTTTGACAGGTGTCTATGGATAGTAAGTTGTTAGACTTTTGACAGGTGTCTATGGATAGTAAGTTGTTAGACTTTTGACAGGTGTCTATGGATAGTAAGTTGTTAGACTTTTGACAGGTGTCTATGGATAGTAAGTTGTTAGACTTTTGACAGGTGTCTATGGATAGTAAGTTGTTAGACTTTTGACAGGTGTCTATGGATAGTAAGTTGTTAGACTTTTGACAGGTGTCTATGGATAGTAAGTTGTTAGACTTTTGACAGGTGTCTATGGATAGTAAGTTGTTAGACTTTTGACAGGTGTCTATGGATAGTAAGTTGTTAGACTTTGAGAGAGAGAAAGTTCTCTAATCTGATTGTTGAATACTTCCACCCTCAACAATCAACATGAATAGTGAGATGCAAGAGATTTTGATGGCAATTTTGTGCTCAAATTTATCTCATCAAACTCAGCAGGAAGTGAAAGATGTGGCTGAGGTTTGTATGGCTATACATGCCCTGCTAAATGGTTTTGAGCACATGATGTACAGTGGATTTGAGCGCCTCCTGTCTCTTGTAGAAGATATACAAACAGGAGTGGTTATTGAGGAGCCTGGAGTAGCGATTCTTGCCGAACCCCCCTGTTCAGAGTAGCAACATGCTATTAATCAAGGCCCAGCTTCTTGTGGAGGACCCTGTCTATTCTGTACTGTACTTATGAGTTACTTCACTGTAGCTGTTAGCCCAGTTCAGAGGGATGCGGCCGGCCCTCTAATAAGGAACAAACACCGTCAATGTGCTTGGGAGGATAATCATGTAAAGAGAGCTGTAGGACAACTGACTGTGAAGCTCCGTGGTCAGATTATAGAAGCCTTCATTATGTTGGCTGGGTCCCATAAATCTCTGAACCCGGCTGCAGCCCTAGATAATTGTGAAGCAAAACCGTTCTTATGTGGATTTGAAGAGGGAGAGTATTTTCATAATTTGTGGTATGCTGATTGATTTCAACTAAAAGACTGGAAGATTCCCACTCAGCCGAGTTTTCAGATAAATATTGGACAGAAAACTGATCGGGCGGCAAGTTAGAGGCCTTGCAGAACTCCAGATGGGCTCCTTAAGATCCTTTGTTTATTGGGCTATGAAATGCTTTGGGCACCAGAATTATATCTTCCTGTTGATAATATTGTGGGGGAGTAGAACTGTGGGACTATATAGAACTAGCATTGGGGGAAAATGTTTTCTCTGTTGTGACTTGTTCTTAAATGCCTTACCATGTTTCTAACTTATGACGACTTGCTAGTCTGAAATAATTTGTTTGCTAATTTTTAAAAGAATTACAAGATTTACATTTTAAAGGAAAGTTTATAGCTCATTATTATATATTCATGTTAGGCACTAGATTACTGGAATCATGGTTCTATTGCCCTATCTGAATCATGAAAGTTTAAATTTGACTAGACTGTCCCTTTTAACTATACTCACATATTTGGTCTTATACTAACTGACTTTACATAATAAGATAAGTAGGAATTAGAACTTGAATGGCATAGTAAATATATATATATAATGGAGGTGTCTTTACTGTTCATATACTACAAATTACGGCCTGCCTTAATCTCTAGGGTATTCTAACTCCTTAACGACTAGCACCTTTCCCTGTAAATTTCTGCGTACCCCATGAGTGGGGCAGTGCAGAAAAAGTAGAGCAGAATATCACCGAAGCAGAGGGACAATTATAATAAATCATTTCCACAGCTAGAGGGAGGAAGGGATCCACTATATACAGAAAATGTGTTGGGAAAGGGGAGCTTACAGAACATCGCTTGGAGGGGGGATGTTGGAAGGTTGAGGGGACCACTACACTACAGAAGAGGGAAGAGAGCTGTTTAGGAGGGGATCAGCGGGTGGGGGTTATTAGGTGGGACAGTAATCTCTACATTATAGCTAAACTTAACCTTAAAAGCTACTTGATTAACCCCTTCTTTGCATTTCAGAATTGTGGTGCGTAGCTGCAATTAGCAGCCTTCTAAGGCAATGGCAAAGCCATATATGTCTACTATTTCTTAACAAAGGGGATCCCAGAGGAGCTTTTACAACAGTTTGTGTTATGACTGCATATGTAATATGTAAATAATTTCAATAATTTTTTAAATTTGATTGCATTTGGCAGTGAAATGGTGGCATGAAAGATCAATATCTGGGGGCAAATTTATCAAAGCTTCAACTGTGAATGCCCTGGAAGTCCTCGTCAAATTAGACGCAAAGTTCTAGTTAAAACAGCGTCAATGTTGATATGTTCGACATAATATACGCTCCCACAAGATCAATCGGATGCAAATCGTTACTAAATAAAATCAAGTAAATCTAGCTATTTCTTGGACATTAACAGATGGAAAAAAAAGATAAGCTTTAGAAAAATGTGCTTGTTCACGGACAGTAATGAAATGGTATAAATAAAGTTGGAAAAAACAGACAAAACTGACTTCATTTGATGGACATTCAGGGTAGGGATCATTTGATACGTAAGACCCTTATTTATCAGCAGTCCGATGCTAATCGTGCCGGACTTGACGCGCGTGTTTTTGACAGACTTGTTGATAAATAAGGCCGTTGAATGTAGATTTGCACCAGCGATGTATGGCAAGCATATAGCCCATTGTGAATGAGTGAAGATTGACGCCTTGATAAATTGGCCCCCTGGAGTTGTCTAATAAAAAAATATATCGTATTTAGGTAAATTAAAAAAAGGCTCTTTTTCTGTTTAAATTGAGTGATAGCAAAAAAATGCTAAAAATGCTTTGGTCTTTTGTGTAAGTTTTCTCTGAAATTCCCAGTCCTTAAGGGGTTAAGGAGACTCTAGCTCTTGTAATAGTATATATAGTTTATATCAGTATGTTACTAAACTGCCATCACATCATAGCTGTAGCAATCTATTTAGATTTAATAGGTTTTCTAGCTTATTAGTAGCCCTGATAGTTTGATAGTTTAGCTATACGCATTTTCAGGATGAATGTCACAGATCGCACATGAACTTAAACAATAATACAAATCCTTCTGCTATGTAAAGTTTACTAGGTTAATTTAGGTCCATGAGTGACCTTTTATATTCTAGGAGGGTTATAGGTACCTTTATATATCCTATTATAAAGAAAAAAGAGGTTACTGTATTCACAGTTCTTACTAGTCTGCAACACTTTTTGTATCTGAGGTGGCTATGTTTTCCATCTTGTGGTGTTATCACAGCATATTCTATTAAATAGCAACTTTTGGTAAATAACTATAATGATGTTTTGAACTAGTAGTTTTAGAGCTTTATTTTACTGTAGATATGTTTTTTCACCTTCTTTTGCAGAGCTAGTAGCTTATGCATAGACTTAGGCTACATGTATTAACGCTGAGGCGTACAGGGGCGCGTATACGCGCCCCTGTACGCCTCAGCTCGACTGTGGCAGGGTGAAATTACCCGCAGGTATTCGCCATTGCACACGAGCGCAATTTTGCGCTCGTGTGCAATCCCGCCCCCTGCCCGCGCACAGCCAATCACGTGCGGGCAGAAGCTGTCAATCTCCTCGGTCAGACTCGATCAAGGAGATTGAATTTCGCCACCTTAGAGGTGCCGAAGAGCTTAGGGAAGCAGCGGTCTGGTGACTGCTGCTTGATAAATCACGGCGAGCAAGTTCTTGTGAGAACTTACAGCCGTAGGGGCATGATAAATCGAGCCCTTAGCTACTGCAGGCGTAGATGTGCACTTGTTTATATGTGTATTGTAATGACAAATAACTTTGTACTGTTGATATTATTTTATCATCTTTTATATGTGAACCTTTTTGATGTGCCTTTATAAATGTAACCTCAATACAAAATGTGTATAGGGAGAAAGGAAAATAATCAGTTTGTATGTTCCTTTAAGACTACAAGAAGAGAAAGCAAACTGACACTAAAGTTTTTATTATTTTTATTATTATTATGTCTATTCAGAAGTTAATTCATTTGCATCAGTTTGCGGCAAGGGAGCTGTCTGCACTTACAAATAAGTCTTTATGGGACAGTTAAATGGACATGAAACCCAAATATTTTCTTTCATGATTTAGATAGAGCATACAATCTAAAACAACTTTCCAATTTACTTTTATTATCTAATTTGCTTTATTCTCTTGGTATCATTTGTTAAAAAGCATATCTAGATAAGCTCAGGAGCTTGAAGCTAGCTGCTGATTGGTGGCTGAACTTGTATGCCCATTTCCATTGGCTTACAAATGTGCTCAGCTAGCTCCCAGGAGTGCATTGCTGCTTCTTCAATGAAAGATACCAAGAGAATGAAGCAAACTTGATAACAGAAGTCAATTGGAAAGTTGTCTAAAAATGTATAATCTGTCTGAATCATGAAAGAATATTTTGGGGTTTCACGTCCCTTTAAGTAAAAATTAAACGTTCATGATTTAAATAGAGCATGCAATTTTACACAACTTTTCAATTTATTACTTTACTTTATTCTCTTGGTATTCATTGTTGAAGCGTAAATCTAGATCAGCTGAAAGGAGCTTAGAAGTGTGCATTTGTCTTTAGTACTCTATGGCAGTAAAGTTTGTTACTATGTATTTCATTGCTACAGACACCAGATAGCTAAACGATCCTGAGCTCACCTAAGATTACCCTTTAACAAAGGAAAGCAAAAAACCTAAGCAAAATTGACTAAAGAAGTAAATTGTAAAGTTATTTAAAATGTCATGATCTATCCAATCCATGTATGTTTAATTTTTATTTTACTGTCCCTTTAAAGTAAATGTATATGTATGTATAGTATATGTGCACAGTTCCTCACTGCATTGCAATAAATAGACCTGAATGCAAAATAAACTTTGGAGAAGTCCAGAGAAATACACCCCTTTAAAACCAATCTAATATTGACTGATACATGAGTTCCGACACTTATATAAGCAATCAGAGTGTAGCACAGAGCTGTAATCTTAGAGGATGTCTCTGTGAGAATGGTAGGAACAAAACCATCATTTACAGAGGTACATTTTCTAGAGAAATGTAAGCATATAAACATATGATGGGGTACTGAGTTTTCTTTCTTCATATGAATTATAATTACTCTGTATGCTCCATATCAAGAGTGTATATAAGTGTGTGACATTAAGTTGAAGGCCCTCTATGGTATTTGAGGGGATAAAGGAAATCAGATTTTCACTAATATTAACGTACAGTAATATTAATTTGGGATTTCTGTGCCTTAAGATTATTCTTTGAAAACAGCAGAAATATTTTGTTTCTTACATTTTATGACATATCCAAACTTGTCATAACTAAGTATTGTTATTTGTTTGTTTGGCAAGAAGGAATGCACTACTAATCTACCATTTAAATCAACTTTTTTTTTAATTTTAAATGAATGACAGCGACTTACTTGAAGCAAAATCCAGAGCATTGGATAACATTGGAAGAGTTTATGCAAGGATTGGAAAATTCAAGGAAGCTATCAAAGTGTAAGTACTGAAAGCTAAAGGTTTAATACAAAATAACAAGGAGAAAACAAAGCTTGCTTCATGTTAAGCTGATGTACATCAATATTATGTGTATTATCATAAGAAGCAGGACTTTGTTTTTGTTTCTGAATTAACATTTCAGAGCATTAACTCTGGCGCTAAAGTACATTAACAACACATCATATCATGTCACAGGTGGGAAGATAAAATACCATTGGTTACATCAAGCCTGGAGAAGACCTGGCTGTTTCATGAAATTGGGAGATGCTACTTAGAACTGGACATGACAGATGAGGCTAAGGATTATGGGGAGAAGTCTCAGCAAGCGGCTGAGGACTCAGAGGACACTGAGTGGCAGCTCAATGCCAGCGTCTTAGTGGCACAGGCAGAAGGTAATTGTCATTTGTCTAGCATATGCAGATATCACAGACGCAAGTGCTGAAAGTGCAATGTGTCCTTATTCTGAACAAATGGTTAAGGGGATTTTATGACAGACACTTGCAGTACAAAGGAAAAGAAACATCCTTGAAATATGTATGTTAATGGTCATCACTGAATTTATGTGTTGATACTTCCAGCTGGTATGTAAATGGCACTGCAGTTACAAAGAGTGCCAGATTCCTTAGCTGTATCACTTCTCAATATATACTGTAGTAGGTGTTTAAATTAATAGATTATGCATAAATGATGATATATATATTTATATACACATATATACTGTATATTAATCTATCATTTTAATTGTGCATATAGTAAGACTGAAAGACTACAGGTCAGCTGTTACCAACTTTGAGAAGGCTCTAGAGAAAGCGAAGATGCTTCATAATGAGGACGCAGAGCAAGCCATCATAAATGTAAGTATACGGACAGTATTCATGGAATATGCAGAGGCTACTCTTAAGAAGTAATTCAATTTGCACTTTAGTTGGAAATGTGGACAGGATTACTGGGCCTTCTGTTTCCTATTCGTCGTCAAAATCATTGTTTTTATAAAATGTATAAGCTATCCAATGGCAATTGTTTTCCTAGTCATTTTGATATTGCTTATAAAAACATAACTAAATATAATATTGTTAGATCATCAGTTACCATGTCAGCTTCTCAACAACAAGATTTCCATCTTGCTGCTTTATACTTAGGCATTAAAAGACGCTAACAGAGGAATTGTACAACAGGCAACATCACATCAAAATGGAGAGATGAAGGAAGTTCCCACATCAGGTTAGTTTCTTTAGTCTCCTACGTTGTTCGTTGTACTGAAAGTATCATTATTGTCTGTACATAATGTCTGTATTTTGTTTTATAGGAGAGGGAACTGATGCTGGAGACAAAGAGAATGAAGATCCAAATTAGACAGATGCAACCATTTGCTAATTTGTTCAGCAGAAAAATCATGATTTATAGATCTAGTTACATTAAAACACAATTTTATATAATGGTAAAAGATTATACATTTCATATAACATGTAAATAAAATTTCTACCTATAAAATCTTTCCTCATAAACCTACTTTTGAAGATTTTTGTTCATAGGTGTCTTCACAAAAAAATGAAAATAAATATGAATATATTTAATGTTTTGTAGCTAAATATCTTGTCATTAAGGTAACGCTACATTTGCAATCGTTGACCAACCGGTTAGGCTGATCTTAATGGAGGAGCCTGGATCTAAACAGATATTCCTGTTGGTAAATTCCATCCTTTAATTAGGCATTTATATAAACAGCATAACATATAACTTTCTCAAGGCATTAGCCCTTAGCTTCTAACTAAGGCAAAGATTACACTGAATTCCATGATGGTACAAGTTTACTTCAAAAAAAGAGGAAAATCCCTTGACAAGTCAATGCAATTTCAAATTCTCTAGCATGTGTTTAAAAAGAGCTTTAAACAATACAATAATTGTATTTTATGCCTTGGAGCAAGGCTTCTGAGATGTGAGATGGCCCAATAAATTATTATAGATTCTAATACTGTAATTGTCGAGACTAGACCAACTAAAACTCATGAAACTTATAAACTTTTGTGATGAATAATCACTACCAAAACTAGATAATATTTTTAGGCAGATGAAACACTTTTATACATTAAGCAGATGACATTAAGGGCCAGATTACAAGTGGCGCACTATTTAACGTTATAATTTGTGTGCAAACAACGTCAGAAGTAAACTTTTAACGTGCACGGGTTAACACACATATTAGAATTTGAAAGTAAATTGTTTGCCTGGATATCACATCCACGCTAACTTCTTCTTACACGCTAACCCAACATGCATTAGACTAACTGCGCTAACCCAAAGGTAGGTCTGAATATTTTTCATTCCATAGTTCTTTACATAGAAGAAAATGTTCTATTTATTTTTAAATAGATAGATATGATTTTTTTTTTGTAAAATATATATATTAGGTATTTACAGATCTATATATATATATATATATATATATATATATATATATATATATAGCTATTTAAAAATACATTTCTTCTACAAGATATGACAAGTCCACGGATTTCATCCTTACTTGTGGGATTTATCCTCCTGCTAACAGGAAGTGGCAAAGAGCACCACAGCAGAGCTGTATATATAGCTCCTCCCTTCCCTCCACCCCCAGTCATTCTCTTTGCCTGTGATAGTAATAGGAAGAGGTAAAGTGAGGTGTTAGTTTTAGATTCTTCAATCAAGAATTTTTTTATTTTAAAATGGTACCGGTGAGTACTATTTTTCTCAGGGAGAAATCGTCAGTCTGGATTCCCAACAGGAATGAAGAAATCTTTTTTCTGCGCTGAGGTTGATGATCTTAGCAGACGTTACTAAGATCCATTCTGGTTCCCACAGAGCTTCTGAAGGTAGTGCAAGAAAAATCTTCAGTGTGGAGAACGGTGTCATGTTACAAGCAGCATTGAGATATGTTTAGTCTTTTATTTCTGAGGAGACTTGTTATATCAGAACTGGCTGACATTATTCCCTGCAAGGGAAGGGGTAAGCAGTAGACCTATATGGATTAGGGTGTTACTGAAAATACTGGTTTATACATATTGACTACTACGGTTATGTAACTCAGTAGGGGCTTGACACTGGGAGAGGCAGCTGTGACACATTCTATATTTAATAATGGCATTATGATATGTGTGAGTGAAAACATTAGGGGACCACATGTCTTATTAAAACAGCTTCCCATGAGGTTATGGAGACAATTCATGCGATGCCCACGGTGGGCGGGGCCTATTCCGCTCGCTCAAACGCGCAGTTTTCTACTCACTTCAAGGCAGCAGGCACTAGCTCCGGTGGGGCCTAAAGTTGAAATTCAGTCACCGGATCCTTGTTGAATCACTCTTGAGTACCCTGGGGGCAGGTAGGCGCCACAGCAGAGCTGTGGCGAGGTGCAGGGGCTGTTATCGTTGTTTAAAGTTTATTTACAAAATAAAAAGACTCTTTACAGGGTGATTTAGCTTTTTCTCAAATGGTGCAATAATTTTTGGCAAATTTGAACTGTTTAGTATAATTGTTTTGTGCTAAAAATCGTTTTTTTTGTGCAGTACCGAAAAATTGGTGCGCTTTTATTATTTAAAGGCGCTGTACGTTTGTTTCTGAAAATTCTTTGAATCAAAAAATAAGGTTAAAAACGACTATTGTGGCTATTGCTAGTCTGTTTAAAATGTCTGAACTTGAAGAAACTCCTTGTTCTATGTGTTTAGAGGCCATTGTGGAACCCCCTCTTACTTTGTGTACCTCTTGTACTGAAAGGGCCTTACAATGTAAAAAGCATATTTTATGTAAAGAAAGTGTGCCTAAGGATAATTCTCAGTTTGAAGAGAATCAGGATATGCCGTCTAATTCTCCCCAAGTGTCACAACCTTTAACGCCCACCCAAGCGACACCGAGTTCCTCAACCGCATCTAATTCTTTTACTCTGCAGGATATGGCTGCAGTTATGTCAACTACCCTTACAGAGGTATTATCTAAGTTACCAGTGTTACAGGGTAAACGCAGTAGGACAGGAATCAATGTGAATACTGAGTCCTCTGATGCTTTGTTGGCTATTTCCTATGTGCCCTCACAGGTATCTGAGTTGGGGGTCAGGGAAGTGTGTTACCTCAGACAGATTCGGACGTCATGTCCTTTAAATTTAAGCTGGAACACCTCCGCCTGTTACTTCAGGAGGTCTTAGCGACTCTGGATGACTGTGACCCTATTATGGTACCACCAGAGAAATTGTGTAAAATGGACAAATATCTGGTAGTTCCCACTTACACTGATGTTTTTCCGGTTCCCAAGAGAATTTCGGAGATTATCAAGAAGGAGTGGGACAGACCGGGTATACCGTTCTCTCCTCCTCCTAATTTTAAGAAAATGTATCCCATATCAGACACCATTCGGGACTCTTGGCAGACTGTCCCTAAGGTGGAGGGAGCTATATCTACCCTGGCTAAGCGTACAACTATCCCTATTGAGGACAGCTGTGCTTACAAAGACCCTATGGATAAGAAATTAGAGGGTCTTCTAAAAAAGTTATTTATTCATCAGGGTTTCCTTTTACAACCAACAGCCTGCATTGTTCCAGTTACTACTGCAGCGGCTTTCTGGTTTGATGACTTAGAAGAGTCTCTTAAGATTGAGACCCCTTTATATATATATATTTTAGATAGAATTAAGGCTCTCAAGCTAGCTAATTCTTTTATCGCAGATGCTGCCTTTCAAATTGCTAAGTTGGCGGCTAAAAATGCAGGATTTGCCATTTTAGCGCGTAGAGCATTATGGTTAAAATCGTGGTCTGCTGATGTGTCAAAGCTCTTGGCTATTCCTTTCAAGGGTAAGAACCTATTCGAGCCTGAGTTGAAGGAAATCATTTCTGACATTACTGGAGGTAAAGGTCACGCTCTACCTCAGGATAAGTCTGTTAAGATGAGGGGTAAACAAAATCATTTTCATTCCTTTCGGAACTTTAAAGGAGTACCCTCTTCTTCCTCTTCCTCCACAAAACAGGAAGGGAATTTTGCTCAGGCCAAGTCCGTCTGGAGACCCAACCAGGCTTGGAATAAGGGTAAGCAACCCAAGAAGCCCGCTGCAACTACAAAGACAGCATGAAGGGGCGGCCCCCAATCCGGGACCGGATCTAGTAGGGGGCAGACTTTCTTTTTTTGCCCAGGCTTGGGCAAGAGATGTTCCGGATCCCTGGGCACTGGAAATCGTGACCCACGGGTATCAACTGGAATTCCAAAGTTTTCTCCCAAGAGGGAGATTCCTTCTTTCACGATTGACTGTAGACCAGATAAAAAGAGAGGCATTCTTACATTGTGTAAAAGCCCTCTCTACTATGGGAGTAATTTGTCCCGTTCCAAGACTAGAACAGGGACAGGGGTTTTACTCAAATCTTTTCGTGGTTCCCAAAATGAGGGAACGTTCAGACCTATTTTAGATCTCAAGAGTCTAAACAAATTTCTCAGAGTCCCATCTTTCAAGATGGAGACGATCCAAACAATTTTACCAATGATCCAGGAGGGTCAATATATGACTACCGTGGACTTGAAGGATGCATACCTTCATATTCCTATTCACAAGGATCATCATCAGTACCTAAGGTTTGCCTTCCTGGACAAACATTTTCAGTTCGTGGCTCTTCCCTTCGGGTTGGCCACAGTACCCAGGATCTTCACAAAGGTTCTAGGGTCCCTTCTGGCGGTTCTCAGGCCGCAGGGCATAGCAGTGGCGCCTTATCTGGACGATATTCTGATTCAGGCGTCGACTTATCATCTAACAAAGTGTCATACAAACACAGTGTTGTCCTTTCTGAGAACTCATGGATGGAAGGTGAATCTAGAAAAAAAAATCACTAATTCCACAGACAAAGGTTCCCTTCTTGGGAACTCTGATAGAATCTATAGCCATGAAGATTTTTCTGACGGAGGTCAGAAAGTCAAAAATTCTAAATACATGCCGAGCCCTTCAGTCCAATCCTCGGCCATCAGTGGCTCAGTGTATGGAGGTAATTGGATTGATGGTGGCGGCAATGGACATCATTCCGTTTGCTCGGTTTCATCTCAGAACACTGCAACTGTACATGCTCGGACAGTGGAATGGGGACTATGCAAATTTATCTCCTCTGATAAATCTGGATCAAGAGACCAGAAACTCTCTTCTTTGGTGGTTGTCGCCGGATCATCTGTCCCAAGGGACGTGTTTCCGCAGACCCTCGTGGGTGATAGTGACAACGGACGCCAGTCTACTAGGTTGGGGGGCAGTCTGCAATTCCCTGAAAGCTCAGGGTTTATGGACTCAGGTGGAGTCTCTACTTCCAATCAATATTCTGGAATTGAGAGCAATATTCAATGCGCTTCAGGCATGGCCTCAGTTGGCTTCGGCCAAATTCATCAGATTCCAGTCGGACAACATCACAACTGTGGCTTACATCAATCATCAGGGAGGAACGAGGAGTTCCTTAGCGATGACAGAAGTATCCAAAATAATTCGATGGGCGGAGGCCCACTCTTGTTATCTGTCAGCAATCTACATCCCAGGAGTGGACAACTGTGAAGCGGACTTTTTAAGCCGACATGCTTTTCATCCGGGGGAGTGGGAACTCCATCCGGAGGTATTTACTTAACTGATTCTCCGATGGGGCAGACCGGATTTGTAGCTGATGGCGTCTTGACAGAATGCCAAGCTCCCAAGATACGGATCCAGGTCGAGGGATCCTCAGGCCGAACTGATAGATGCCTTGGCAGTGCCTTGGTCGTTCAACCTAGCTTATGTGTTTCCACAGTTTCCTCTCCTTCCCCGGGTGATTGCTCGGATCAAACAGGAGAGAGCTTCAGTAATTCTAATCGCGCCTGAGTGGCCACGCAGGACTTGGTATGCAGATCTAGTGGACATGTCCTCTCTGCCTCCGTGGAAACTTCCAGTGAGACAGGATTTTCTCATTCAAGGTCCTTTCCAACATCCAAATCTAATTTCTCTGCAGCTGACTGCTTGGAGATTGAACGCTTGATTTTATCTAAGCGGAGTTTCTCTGATTCGGTCATCGATACTTTGAATCAGGCACGTAAGCCTGTCACCAGAAAGATCTATCATAAGATATGGCATAAATATCTTTTTTGGTGTGAATCCAAGGGCTACTCATGGAGTAAAGTTAGGATTCCCAGGATTCTGTCTTTTCTCCAAGAAGGATTGGAGAAAGGATTATCAACGAGTTCCTTAAAGGGACAAATTTCTGCTTTGTCAATTTTGCTATACAAACGTTTGCCAGATGTTCCAGACGTTCAGTCTTTTTGTCAGGCTCTAACCAGGATTAAGCCTGTGTTTAGACCAATTGCTCCACCCTGGAGTTTGAATTTAGTTCTTAATGTTCTTCAAGGGGTTCTGTTTGAACCCATGCATTCCATAGATATTAAGTTGTTATCTTGGAAAGTTTTGTTTTTGGTTGCTATTTCTGCTGCTCGTAGAGTTTCTGAGCTTTCAGCGTTACAATGTGATTCGCCTTATCTTACTTATCTTACAAATTCATCAGATTCCAGTCAGACAACATCACGACTGTGGCTTACATCAATCATCAGGGAGGAACGAGGAGTTCCTTAGCGATGACAGAAGTATCCAAAATAATTCGATGGGCGGAGGCCCACTCTTGTTATCTGTCAGCAATCTACATCCCAGGAGTGGACAACTGGGAAGCGGACTTTTTAAGCCGACAGGCTTTTCATCCGGGGGAGTGGGAACTCCATCCGGAGGTATTTACTTAACTGATTCTCCGATGGGGCAGACTGGATTTGGATCTGATGGCGTCTTGACAGAATGCCAAGCTCCCAAGATACGGATCCAGGTCGAGGGATCCTCAGGCCGAAATGATAGATGCCTTGGCAGTGCCTTGGTCGTTCAACCTAGCTTATGTGTTTCCATCGTTTCCTCTCCTTCCCCGAGTGATTGCTCAGATCAAACAGGAGAGAGCTTCAGTAATTCTAATCGCGCCTGCATGGCCACGCAGGACTTGGTATGCAGATCTAGTGGACATGTCCTCTCTGCCTCCGTGGAAACTTCCAGTGAGACAGGATTTTCTCATTCAAGGTCCTTTCCAACATCCAAATCTAATTTCTCTGCAGCTGACTGCTTGGAGGATTGAACGCTTTATTCTGTCTAAGCGGGGTTTCTCTGATTCGGTCATCGATACTTTGATTCAGGCATGTAAGCCTGTCACCAGAAAGATCTATCATAAGATATGGCATAAATATCTTTTTTGGTGTGAATCCAAGGGCTACTCATGGAGTAAAGTTAGGATTCCCAGGATTCTGTCTTTTCTCCAAGAAGGATTGGAGAAATGATTATCATAGAGTTCCTTAAAGCGACAAATTTCTGCTTTGTCAATTTTGCTACACAAACGTTTGGCAGATATTCCAGACGTTCAGTCTTTTTGTCAGGCTCTAACCAGGATTAAGCCTGTGTTTAGACCAATTGCTCCACCCTGGAGTTTGAATTTAGTTCTTAATGTTCTTCAAGGGGTTCCGTTTGAATCCATGCATTCCATAGATATTAAGTTGTTATCTTGGAAAGTTTTGTTTTTGGTTGCTATTTCTTCTGCTCGTAGAGTTTCTGAGCTTTCAGCGTTACAATGTGATTCGCCTTATCTTACTTATCTTATCTTCCATTCTGATAAGGTGGTTTTACGTGCCAAACCTGGGTTCCTTCCTAAGGTTGTTTCTAATAAGAATATTAATCAGGAAATCGTTGTTCCTTCATTTATGTCCTAACCCTTCTTCTATGTTGCATAACCTGGACGTGGTCTGTGCCCTGAAATTTTACTTGCAGGCGACTAAGGATTTCCGTCAATCATCTTCATTATTCATGAAGATGATTTTTTTTTTCTGGAAAGCGTAGGGGTCAGAAAGCTACGGCTACCTTTTTGGCTGAAAAGTATCATCCGTCTGGCATATGAGACTGCTGGACAGCAGCCTCCTGAAAGAATTACGGCTCATTCTACTAGGGCTGTGGCTTCCTCATGGGCTTTTAAAAACGATTCTTCTGTTGAACAGATTTGCAAGGCTGCGACTTGGTCATCTCTTCACACTTTTTCCAAATTTGATACTTTTGCTTCTTCTGAGGCTGGTTTTGGGAGAAAGGTTCTTCAAGCAGTGGTGCCTTCTGTTTAGGTTCCTGTCTTGTCCCTCCCTTTCATCCGTGTCCTGTAGCTTTGGTATTGTATCCCACAAGTAAGGATGAAATCCGTGGACTCGACATATCTTGTAGAAGAAAAGTAAATTTATGCTTACCTGATAAATTGATTTCTTCTACGATATGACGAGTCCACGGCCCACCCTGTCATTTTTAAGACATATTTAGATTATATTATATTTTTTATAATCTTCAGTCACCTCTGCACCTTTGGCTTTTCCTTTCTCTTCCTAACTTCGGTCGAATGACTGGGGGTGGAGGGAAGGGAGGAGCTATATATACAGCTCTGCTGTGGTGCTCTTTGCCACTTCCTGTTAGCAGGAGGATAAATCCCACAAGTAAGGATGAAATCCGTGGACTCGTCATATCGTAGAAGAAATCAATTTATCAGGTAAGCATAAATTTACTTTTTCCCCTATGTGAAGAACATTGGAATGTAAAATATTTACAGTACATACACAGTAAAACATATTATTAAACATTAAAAATTATTAAAATTGCCTTTAGGTATTTGAGTGGAAAGGGCTCTAAAGTATATATATATATATATATATATATATATATATATATACATATGTATACGTGTGTGTGTGTATATATATATATATATATATATATATATATATGTGTGTAAATATGTATGTATATATATATATATATATATATATATACACATATAAACACACACACATATATATACAGTATATATATACACACATATAAACACACATACATATATACAGTGTATATATATATATATACACACATATGTTTATATACATACACATATTTAGGCATGTATATATACCTTATAGCCCTTTACATTCAAATACCTTGTCATATACTATATACCTTTTTAACCCTTACAACTTTTTTATTTTTAATATTTATGTAAATAACTATTATTAGATAGTGTCTATATGAGTGTAACACTTTATTTTAATGTTCTGTATATATATGTGTGTATATATATATATATATATATATATATTGTGTTTTGTGCAACTTTTTTTCCCCCTAACTCGTTACGCAAGTGAAATTTTTCAATATGTCATGCACGCTAACATTAGTGTGCCACTTGTAATCTAGCTCTAAATGTTATACACTTGTCAGAGATATTAAACGTTTATAATTTTTTGTGTGTGTTTCATGTAAGGATATAACATTTTCTGTGTATGTTTGTGTTGTTGGGATATTGTATTGGGGAAAATTTGGAGGCAACTGATATTAAATGTCATTTTTAGGACACTAAGCAACATTAAACACCCCAAAAAACAAGCTTGAACACAATTTATTTGCAGTGTAGAAATCCAAAACTCCTGAAACTTCTAGAAAATTCTTTTGGACAGTGATAAACTTAGCTTGCACAAAGTGCTTAGACTATTGATTTGATGTTTAGACGCATTTTCCACCATTTTAGGAAGTCCTTTTTAACAAGTTTATTTTTTAAACAATATTTTTATTATGTTTCATATAAAATATATGACAGTACAGTAATAACAAACAATCATACTTTAGCAGATTCTGTGTACATTGCACTGGAAGAAACAGGCACATGTTAAAAACAGAGGGCTACAAAACCAGGGAAAACACCCAATAAACCAGAGAACTTCCGCCCAATCTCACTACTCAACTCTGACATAAAAATTTAAGCAAAAATACTAGCCACACACATCAATAAGGTCCTCCCCAAGATAATTAACCCAGACCAGGTGGGATTTGTCCCAGGCCGAGAGACAAGGGACAATACCCTAAAAGTATTACAACTTATTTCATATGCACAAAATAATAAAATCCCACTATCAATTACCTCTACAGATGCCGAAAAGGCCTTCGACAGAGTGAACTGGCCTTTTTTAAAGGCAACTTTGTCAAAGATGGGGTTCAGCCAACCATTTATAGATATGATATTTTCTCTATATACCACACCAACCGCCAGGGTAAAGGTCAATGGCTTACTTTCAGATAGCTTTGTGATCACGAATGGCACCAGACAGGGTTGCCTACTCTCACCAGTTTTGTTCGCAATTACAATAGAAAAATTGGCACTCAAAATACGCGGAAATACACAGGTCACCGGAATTAGACAATACAGAAAACAAACTGGCAATGTACGCAGATGATGTTTTATTAATATTTACTAACACAGAGACATCCCTACCATAAGCCCTACAAATCTTTTACGAATACGGTAAATATTCCATTTTATCACTGAATGTAACAAAATCTGAGGTCTTAAATATAACAATTCCAAATGATAAGGCCGCTAAGATAATGAAAACCTGCCCTCTAAGACTGCAGACAGGCGAAATTAAATACCTGGGAGTCTTCCTCTCAGCAAACATAGATACATTATTCGAAGGTAAATATAGGCACATTGAGAAGACACTAATTAATGACCTTTCCAACTGGAAAAATAAAAGTCTCTCATGGCTAGGGAGGATTGGCATAGTAAAGATTAATGTACTTCCCAGAATTCTCCATATATTGCAGACACTCCCCATCCCACTCCCACCTGACTACGTGACAAAACTACAAAATGCAAAAGAAGTATTCATTTGGAATGGAATAAAACCAAGGACCAATAAACAAACTCTCTACCTACCTAAGGAAAGAGGGGGTCTGGGTGTCCCAAATCTAATGCTATACAGACAGGCTATAATGTTACAAAGGCTGGTGGAATGGTGCGCGAATGATCCAAAGAAACAGATCCATACTGCACATAAATAATCCAGGTTACCTGGCGTGGTTACCAAAAAAAGATAGGCCGACCTTGATAGACAGGTTCCCACTCTTGAAGGAGTTTTTTGCAGTTTGGGACAAACTCATCCACACCTCCACCCACATTTCTACACTAGCATCACCAATGACACCATACATGGATAACCCTGCATTACCTTTGGGCCTACCAAAAACGTATTCGTACACAGGTCAACAAATTGAGAAAGGTACATTACGTCACCTGACACAGCAACACAAATTAAAAGGGCTGGATGATATAAATAACACGGAAACAGATACACACCTTTCCTGGTTAACATATGCACAGATAAATCATTTTGTAACATCTTACAAACACAGGAAGTCGCTGCTCAGACAGGTGACCGACTTTAAAAACTATTGTGCCATGAAACAGCCCCCTTCCCATCTAATATCTATCCTATACAAAAACTTCAAATAACTGACAAAGACCACCTTCCCACATACACTAGGGCATGGGGTAGGGAACTCGACATGGATCTGACTCTAAAAAAACTGGAAAACCATATTTTTCAGTACCAAAACAGCCTCCATCTCAGCCCAGGTTTAGGAGACAAACTACAAGTACCTAACAAGGTGGTACTTGACCCCGATCAGACTGAAAGTACTTTATCCCACATCCTCAGGTAAATGCTGGAGGGGCTGCTTAGAAGAGGGTTCTATTCAACACATATGGTGAGTTTGCCCTAGACTTCAACAATTTTGGACAGATACAGTAACACACATTTGCAATACACTGGAAACTATTGTACCCAGGGACCCTAAAATACTCCTGTTTGCAAACCTCCCAAAACGTAAAAATATGGCGAAAAGAAAACTATTGCTCACAATGATAAGTAGCGCAAAAATCTTAATTCCTAGGCATTGGAAATCACCCATAGTCCCCACCCTCCGGGAATGGATGGCACAGGTAGACACTCTCTTACAGTTAGAAAGGTATCACTACATCAAAAATGTCTCATACACGAAATTATGCTATGCATCTGGAAAAAGGAGATATGATAATATTTCTACAATACATTACCCTTACTGCCCCCTCCCACCTCATCCACCCTTCCCCACCCATTGGAAGACAGTGAGCACACAATCCTATTAAGTTTAGACTATCTAGATAAATAGGAAAAAGACATTCATTGAACCAGCCTTGGCACTGTATTGCGCAACAGAATATGTATAACTATCTCACCCTAGCTGAGCGGACAGGCTTCCATAAGGACTAAAGATTCTGAAAAATTGACTTTTTATTGAAGAAATTACTATTAAATAACTAGTCACAGCTTAACACACTTATGGAATTAATGAGCAATGTACCCTGATATGTAACCTGTTAGAAATAACTGATTGATTATGTTTGTATTTTTCTTTAGTGATTACAATAAAATAAAAAAAAACAAGAGGGCTACATGTACTAAGCAGCGTCAGCTGCTTCAGAGCCCTTGCGGGGCAGGTTCTCACTTGCACCCTGATTCTCGCAATATAAGAAGCAGCGGTCATCAGACTTCTGCTTCTTACACTCTCTGCTACTTCTGCGTTACAGGAGAGAAATCACCCCGAACACTTTTGCTCAGGGTGATTGACAGGCCCTTCTCTTGCATAATTGGTCACACAAGCAAAGTGGCAGCGTTACGCACTCGTCAGTATGTGTAATGATACATACAGGCAGCAGACGAAGAGGATCCACTACCCGTATGCAGCGAAGACGTACAGACAACTGCTCAGGTTGAGAAGCTTGTCCGCACGTTGATTAGTACATGTCGGCCGGAGTGTTAATTCTTATTGACATGTAAGATTATCAAATACAAAAGCACAATTACTTATTATACACTATACAAATCAATACGTCTTCAAATCAACAAATAAGGTCTATTTATTTATTATCAGGCAAATGTTATCCTCACTACACACAAGCAAATAAAGAAATGAAACCAGGTTATAGTATGTACACTTTTTTAAGAAATGTAAAGCAGTGTACATACTAAAAAGGAAAATAAAAAAGGTTGTTTACCAATTACTGTATTAATCCCCTTTTCTAAACTGCAAAATTAAATTGCATGCTGTATTTGAATCGTAAAAAATATTTCATTTTGACTTTAGTGTCCCTTTAACAGTAAGAATGTGGCTATATACATGGACATGGCAGTAAAAAGTGAAATGCATATGAGTGCATTTCAGTTTTGTATAGAAGCATGTTTGCAGTATAGCTGTTTTAGCAATGCTAACCACTGCTAGCTCTCTGAGCAAACGTGACGTTCAAAGCAGGCGCACAAAGCATATGCTCCATGTCTTCTATTGCACTCAGGTTATAAAAACGTTTGCTAATACAAGTGCACTTCAAAAATGCTTCTATTAAAACCTTATACCTACGGTATTAGTTTTTTTTTTTAATCAGTGCTTGCTGATTGGTGGCCTTTCTGCTATTTACGACACCCCTCCTCTAACTACATCATGTCTTATTGATTAGTATTGCTTCAGACTTAGGAAAGGGAGCAAATCTCCAGAAAGCTTGTCTTTTTAATATTATGCTAGTGCAATAAAAAAGGTATCACTGCATACAGCAGTACGCTAGTTATTTTGACATCTTATAAATACATATATGTACAACTTTGGCAGATTTTCAGCATTTAAAAGTAAAACAATAGCCCTAGTTAGCTAAATGTTAACCTGCTAACCTGAGAATCCAGATACTCTTATCTAGTTTAAGACACTCAGTTTTCTAAAAATAATCTGTCTTGATTGAAGTGAGGTATATATGTGAGGTATAGGTGACGACATAACAAATTGTAGCCCTTTATAGAGATCCCCTTTATTAGGGCAGACTATCTTGTTGTCCAAGTTAGATCTTTGGATACATAACGTTGTTTTTTCTTTTAAAGGACCAGTAAACACAGTAGATTTGCATAATCAACAAATGCAAGATAACAAGACAATGCAATAGCAGATTTTTTTCTAACAAATTTCAGTTACGTCTATTTCCACTTCCCCTGTACCATGTGATAGCAATCAGCCAATCACAAATGCATATAAGTATAGTCTGTGAATTCTTGAACATGCTCAGTAGGAGCTGGTGACTCAAAAAGTGTAAATATAAAGAAACTGTGCACTTTTTTTATTTAAAGGGATACTAAACCCCTTTTTTTATTTCATGATTCAGATAGAGCATGAGATTTTAAGCACCTTTCTAATTTACTCCTATTATCAATTTTTTTTGTTCTCATGCTATCTTGATTTGAAAAAGCAATACTGTAAGCTTTAGAGTCAGACCATTTTTTGTTCAGCACATGGGTAGCACTTGCTGATTTGTGGCTAAATGTAGCAAACCAATCAGCAGCTCTACCAAGGTGCTGAACTAAAAAATGGGCCAGCTCCTAACCTTTTATTACTGCTTTTTCAAATCAAGATAACATGAGAACAAAGAAAAATTGATAATAGGAGTAAATTAGAAAGTTGCTTAAAATTGCATGAAAGAAAAAAATGAGGGGTTAGTTTCCCTTTAATGGAAGTGAATTTGAAAGTTGATTAAAATGACATGCTGTATCTGAATCATGAAAATGTAATTTGACCTGTGTCTCTTTAAGCTATGGTGAATAAAGCACTATAGTTAAATTCCTAAAGATAACTGTTTGTAATCAAAGCCTGGATCTTTTCTTGCACTGCTTCACAGAGCTTACATGCAGCTGTGCGTGTCTTTCTTACTGCTTATTTTGCCACATGTTATCTAAGGCACTTAAAGGACCACTAAATACAGTAGAATTTCATTATTAACACATGCATTGCATAATAAAAAAAACAATGCAATAACACTCTGATTTTCAGATAGGTAGTAGATTGTTTTTCTGACAAATTGATCCCCCCCCCATTTGCCAAACCCCCTGTATCATGTGACAGTCATCAGCCAATCACAGACTAGTATACTTATCCCCTATGAACTTGTGGACATGCTCAGTAAGAGCTGGTGCCTCAAAAAGTATGTATATAAAAGGAATATTTCATTTTGACTTGTGTCCCTTTAAGAGCCCTTTCTTATTTAACCCCTTGACCCAAAATGACATATATATACTGTATATATAAATATATATATATATATATATATATATATATATATATATATATATATACAGTATATACCTCATGCGGTATGAAGCCCATCGTACCGCATAACATTAATATACGTCCCAGCTTCAGGATACTACAGCAGCCTTGGCAGTAAAGTTACAGCTTAGAGCTGCTGTTCCTGAGTTGCAGGCATCTGTTTGCATATGGAACTGGAGCACGATCGCTGCTCCGGTTCCATATGAAGACAGATGCCTGATGGTTACAGTGACACTGTCTGTGTCACTGTCTGTAACGAACATCCGTTTGTGGCGGTGGGAGTTTCGGGAGGGAAGTGGGTGGGGAGCACACTTCCTACAGAAAAATTAGTTTGGGAGGTAGGGGATGGTGCGGTACAGAAAAAAATATGAATCTTGGTGGATATAAATAAATTATATTTAAAAAAAACTGGGTACTGGCAGACAGGCAGGTGGGAGGTTAAGGGGGGATCCTACACTGCAGAAAAATAAATAAATAAATACAATTACTGCCAGTACTTAAAGGTAAAAGTCATAATTAGACACTCATGATTTAGACCGAGAATACAATTTTAAACAACTTTCTAATTTACTTCTATTATTTAATTTGCTTCCTTCTCTTGTTATCCTTTGCAGAAAGGTTTATCTAGGTAATCTAAGGAGCAGCAAAGAACCTAGGTTATAGCTGCTGATTGGTGACTGCATATATATATATATATACTGACTGTCATTGGCTCACCCATGTGTACAATTAGAAACCAGTAGTGCATTGCAGATCCTTTAACAAATTATATCAAGAGAATGAAGCAAATTTTATAATAGAAGTAAACTGGAAAGTTGTTTAAAATTGTATGTTCTACCTAAATCATGAAAGAAAATTTTTGGGTTTCATGTCCCTTTAAAATGGTGGTCAGGAGTGTGGGTGTGGGAGGCTAGAGAGCTGTTTGGGAGGGATCAGAAAGGTGGGGAGTGTCAGGTAGGAGGGTAATCCCTGTATTAAAATACGATTACCCTTACCAGCTAATTAACCCCTTCACTGTTGGGAATTTCAAAAGTGTGGTGCACAGCTGCAATTAGCGACCTTCTAATAGCTAAAAACAAATTGCAAAAGCCATGCATGTCTGCTATTTCTGAACAAAGGGGACTCCAGATAACCTTTTACAACCAATTATCTTATGGCTGCAGTAGTTGTGTGTGTATATAATTTCAGTGAGAAACCTAAAGTTTGTGAAAATTAACAATTTTTTTAATATGATTGCATTTGGCGTTGAAATATACAAAATGGGTCTTGATCAATACCTTGGGTTGTCTACTAAAACAAATTATATAGTTTTGATAGATAAATAACAAAAAAGCGCTGCGGAATCTGTTGGCGCTCTACAAATACCTGAGAATAATAAAAAAAGGCTCTATGTATGTTTAAATAGAGTGATATAAAAAATCCTAAAAATTCTTCTGTATTTTTGGCAAGTTTTTCTCTGAAATTCCCAGTAGTGAATGAGGTTAATCCTCATCTATTAGTTAGAGTATATACTATACTTTGATCATATGTATGCACATATATTGTAATGAGCAGTCACTATTATTGGTGTGCTCTTATATATCCACTCAGATGTATGTTTCTCATTTACAGTATAAGTCTGTAGTTGTAGTATATCACATAATGCTCTTAAAGGTACATGAAACCCAAACATTTTCTTTCATGATTGAGAGAATACAATTTTAAGCAACTTTCTAATTTACTTCTATTTTCTAATCTGTTTCAGTCTCTTGGTATCATGTGTTGAAGGAGCAGCAGTGCACCAGTGGTTTCTAACTGAACACATGGGTGAGCCAATCACAATCAATATATATATGCAGCAACCAATCAACCGCTAGAACTTAGGTTCTCTGCTGCTCCTGAGCTTGCCTAGATAAACATTTTAGCAAATAATAACAAGAGAAGGAAGCAAATTAAATAATTAAAGTACATTGGAAAGTTGTTTAAAATGGTATTCTCTATCTGAATCATGAAAGAAAAAAATTGGGTTTCATGTCCCTTTTAGATCTCGTAGTGTTTTTTGGAAAGTCCAAAAGTGCTTCCCTTATACTTAAAAACTGTGTTTCCTCTATTTGCCTGTACCTTTATTCTAGGTCACAGCTGTACCCTGTTAATAATTTTATTTACACCTCAAAGGTTTCTAAAGTGAAATGTATATTTTATAATTATTCTGTGCATTATGTTGTTTTGCTAAGATGTTTTGACTTTGCAATTATTGTAATCATTTTACAATGTTTTACTTTATTATATTTTACTTGAAAACCTTAATAATCAAAATATATTAAATATATATATATGCAAAACATTATGTTATTAAAAGGCAACAATATCTTTGATGCATTCATCTCCTTGTAATGTATAAGATTTATGGTGTAGCAGCTTTCTGTTTCCCCTAGAGGGTGCTATAGACTTTACAAGACCAGTAGCAGTTATGTTTTGGTAACCATATTAGACAAAGAAAAAAATTGAATTTATTTTTTGCTTACATTTAATATTTAAAAGGAGGAAGAGACAAGTATTTTACTTTGCATAATTAATGGAACTATACAGAATCAGCATTATAAGTTTAAAAATGTCTCCTTTTTGTTGTAACAACCAATGGTTGCTGCCCCCATGAACCATTTCTTCTAACAACTGTAGCTGGTATCTGCCGACTGCCGCATATACTTCTCACAGGTGGACACTAGGAACATATTGGGAGGATCATAGAGAATTGGAGAATGTTTCATGGAATAGAACTACCTCCTAAAGAGCTAGATTACAAGTGGCGCGCTAACTGTTGCATGCAGTCTTTGCGCACATCAGAAGTAGCATGTGAATTACAAGTTCAAAGTAGACTCATTCGCTTGAGCGCAGTTGAATTTTATGCACGTCGGGATGGCGCGACTTCAGAACTCTGGGTTAACTGTTATGCTCAACTAAAAAGTTGCATAAAACGCATCAAAAATACATTTAAATTTACAGTTACACTCATAATAACACTATCTAATACAAATTATTTAAAAAATTGCAATAAAACGTTATGAGGGCTCAAAAATAAATAAATAAAATAGTAATCTGTCTTCATGTTAGGCACAGCTAGCCCTGTCAGTGGTTGAGTGAGGGGTACACTGATCCACCTAACAGTGAGTTGTTTCCAATGCGGAAGGAGATTTTCTTGGGACAGTCCAGATTTTAGCGGTCTGTCCCACTGTCCCGGAAGGAGTGACATTTGTCCCACATTGTCCCTCAGCCGCTGAATTTTTGTTGTTGTTTTTTTTATCTTATTGCTCCCTCCTTACCACTTGGTCATCATGTGACCCCAATTTCCCCTAATACCTGCACAGTCAGTGCAGTCTGCAGTCACATGACTCATTTGCAAGTTTTTGTTGGGTAGCGAGCGGCGAACACAACCTTATCTAGAGGATTCAGGGCAGTGTGGGCAGTGTGTCTCTGAGGATGTAGTTGTTCTTCAAACCAGGTGGGTAAAATCTGAGACTCTGTGAGTGACTCTGTTAATCACTGACTGTGCTATGGTTGGATCCTTCTAGGGGTGACCGCTGCAGCCAGTGCAGTGTCTGCTGAGCCTGAACTAAACCTGCTGATTTTTGTGCAGAATTTAGTCAGGGAGATCTGTGGGCCGCTGGGGCTGGCAGGGCACATTGAGGGCCAGTGCTGTGCACGCTGTCAGGAGCTACCTTACAAAAAAAAATAAAAAATGCAGCTTTAAAACTCCTGTGTCCAGCACGCAGCAACTGCTCTTAGTGTTCCAACTTCCACTTAGGGCAGTTGCTGCATTCTGGACACAGGAGTTTTAAAGCTTTCAACTGTGATCACTGAAGCAGTTCAGACACAGATCTTCATTCAGGGACCTGTCTGATAAGGGTCAAACTATAGCATACAAACACGACTGCTGCTGAAAGTAAGTTGTACCTTTTAGAGTAACATGGTCCTAGTGCCCTTCCCTAAATGTGTTTATGAATATGTGCATGAATGTGTATGCATCTATTTGTGTGTTTAAATGTGTTTGTGTATGTAAATATGTGTATGTGTATACGTATGTAAATATGTGTGTGTGTATGTGTAAATGTGCGTAAATGTATTTTGTGATGACCAGGGTTAACCAATCCCGCACCAGTCACTTGTTTGGCACAGAAAGGGTTAACAGAACCTTTCCACTTTAACTAATCTGTCACAGTTTAGCCACTCCAGGCAAGCCTGTGACTTAGCTCAGTGGGTGCAAGGGTTAACAACACTCTCTAGTCTGTCCTAGTCTTAGAAAAAATGTCCAAACTTCCCTTTAATGCCACTCACACTAAACTATCTCTAAGCTGCCACCTTTTAAGATGTATTATATCGGAAATCTTAAGTAAACCCAGACTTACAAATTAAATCCCAGAATACAATTTAACAAAAATAATCTAAAAACACAGTCTTAATAATACCAGTCTCTTTCAGTAACATGGTTCAAATATTAGACAAAGACAAAAATGTAATAAGTGAATATTTATTATGCGAAAAATTATGCACAGGGCATTATTAATAAAAAGATGCTAACAAATAGAATTATACACAAGCAAAAAGTTTTAAAAATAAAAAGGAGAAATAAAATAATCTAATACGTTACTAGCTTTTGATATCTGTGCCAGGGAGATTGGCCAGGAAAGATGGTCATTCACTCTGTTGGTATACAGCCTCCCATGTAGAATAAACAACTTGTATTGTTAGACAAAATATTTTATACCTGTTTCTCTGCTATCAAATAGCTTGACCCAACCTTCTTAAAGAGGGGCCAGAAATATCCACCACCCTCTTTTTATGACATGTGATAAAGTTCAGAGTCTTTGGCTGCATTTATAGAGCACCTTATAACTTCTGTTTTACATATTCAGTGCATACACCTATATAAGCAATTTCCCAGTGACATCATGAGAATTAGTTTGGTACCAAATATGACATGGTTGTCATATTTTCATCATCTAGTGTCATAATATGGTTAAAAGCATGTCTCAAGTTGTACTAGTGTCCTCTTATTGACCTTATCTAGCTCTGGGTAGAGGGCACTGCTTTTTGTCTCTTGTGCTGACATTTTTACTTATTTGATACATCAATAGATATGCAATAACATTTGGTCAAGTGGAACTTAGAAACTATTTATTAGGGGTTCTGGCTTATCTAAGGGAAAACACAGTAACACATTTCTTCTGAAAAAAACCCCAAATGTTTTTAGCACACAAGCTAAAGAAAATTAATACATTAGCATTTAAATCATGAGGTATTCATGACATATGTGTATGTGTGTAAATGTGTGTGTGAATATGTGTGTGTGTGTATGTGTGTGTGTAAATATGTGTGTATGTGTGTAAATGTGTATGTATGTTTGTAAATATATGTGTGTGTAAGTATATATGTATGTGTGTGAATGTGTGCGTGTAAATGTGTGTATAAATGTGTGTGTAAGTATATATATATATATGTGTGTGCATGTGTAAATATGTATCTGTGCGTGTATGTAAATTTGTGCGTGTCCTGTAATAGGATATGCAGGGGGGGGGGTGGCGGCAGCGAAGCTCTGTTAATGAGGAGAAAAGTGTCCTTTTTTCAATATTTTAAATGTTGGGAGGTATGGTTGAGGAGAGTGCGGAGAAATTATAATATCATCTCGTATTCCGGGTGAGTGACTACCCTTAATATTTAAAACCCATAATGACCAGCGATGTACCCCATACGGCGATGGTCTTTCTATGGGGATTGTTTTCTCAATAGTGATATTTTAAGAAGCCTGCAGGAGGGAAGGAGGGTCTAATAGCGCTATTATTAGCAGACAAGCCCTTAAAGACCAGCAACGTACATGGTACGTTGCAGTTGTTAAGGGGTTAAATACGCGGCTACAAAACATTTACGGATCGCATATGAATGAAATCGGTTAAAAGTGACGGTAAATCCAAGAGTTTAACAAATGCTAGGATTTACCATCACTAAAAATAAACTCTAGTTTCTGTCATCAATTACTAAGAAAACGGGTGCTAAACTCACCCTTTCTGTGCTCAAGTACTGTATATCGCTAATATCAGTGCCTCCGGCCGCCCGCGGCACAGCGCTCCTTTACCAATGAGGTGACGTTTCCTTCTCTAGCTGTTCTAGAATGTCAATGGACACACACGGCTATAGGTTTAGAGGTATATACTACAGAAAGGGTGAGTTTAGCACCCGTCTTTTAGCAATCGATAACAGAAACTTGAGTTTATTTGTAGTGATGGTAAATCCTAGAGTTTGTTAAATGCTTGGATTTACCATCACTTTAATGTAAAAACTTGATGATCGTGTTTCATATATAAAGGACTGATTTCCTCTGTCTTTTGGATAAGATCCATTTGGATAGTAAAATACCTGGAAACCAGGAATATTAAAGTGAATGTAAATTTTCATGAATCAGTGCCCGGTTTTTAAAAATACTATTAAAAACAGGGGCACTTTCATTTATGAAAGTTTACATTGCACCGTATTTTACAAATACTTACCTTTTCTTCACCAAAGCCGGATCGTCAATTCCCTGCCCGCTTTTTCCTGCTGTACTTACCCAGCAATGACGAAACCCTCTTCCTCCAATCACAGCGTGGCCTCACGAGATGGACGCTCTTGGGGGTGAAGCCATGATTGGAGGAAGCCAGTTTCATCATTTGTGACGTAAGGATAGAGGAAAAAATAATAGTATTTTTAAAAACCAGGCACTAATTCATGAAAATTTACATTCACTTTAACTGTGACTAATTGTGTTAGATATACACATAAAATTGGACATCAGCAGTTTATTCTGGGACTTGAATTGATACATATATAAATTTGCATTAACAGGTTAGGTTTTAGTATTATTATTAGTAGTATTTATTATTTTATGTATTAGACCACTGGTGGTTCATAAATTCCATAAGTTTGTATTTCTATTAGGAATATATTTGAATAAAAAGTATTTTTTAAATTGTGAATTTTTAGCCCTCAGGCTGTTTTTTAACACACTTTTTTTTTTTTGGCCTGATGATCAAAACCTGCTGGCATGGAGAGAAATCACACAAAATCTTTGGGGGCTTTTTGAGTATTATATTGTAATATAATGTCTTTCCTTCATATTCAAAACCCCACATAGCAAGATAAATAGTTGTCAAGCTAAACTGTGCATTTTTAAAAAAAAATTGAGGGACTTCACAGTACAGTTTAAAGAGATGGGGAGCGTTCTAAAAATGTAAGCTTAAAACTAACAAGGAAAGACTTTATAACCCTAAATGTATAGCTAAGAGGGCAGAAGGAGGATAGGTGATATGCCAGAAAAATGTATGTTTATTACCAGATTTTATAAAGCCGATGGTTAAAGGGACAGTCTACTCCAGAATCAGTGCTGACTCCTAGGTAACTCCACGGGAGTGAGCACAATGTTATATATATGGCACACTTGAGCTAGCACTGGCTAGCTGTAAAAAAAACTGTCAAAATGTCCTGAGATAAGAGGCAGCCTTCAAGGGCTTAAAAATTAGCATATGAGCCTACCTAGGTTAAGCTTTCAACAAAGAATACCAAGCGAACAAATCAAATTTGATGATAAAAGTAAATTGGAAAGTTGCATGTCCTATATGAATCATGAAAGTTTAATTTTGACTAGACTGTCCCTTTAAAGGGATACTAACCCCAAATTATTTCTTTCATGATTCAGATAGAGCATGCAATTTTAACCCCTTAATGACCACAATGTACCCTGTATGTCACTGGTCGTTAAGGGGTTTCTCAGGACATAATAGCACAAGTCTAGCAAGAACAGGCTATTAATGCCCTCCCTCCAGCAGGCTTTGTGGAATAGAGCAGTCTCAATGCTGCTGGCAAGACCGCGCTATAAAACAATCAGGTCCCAAAAAAAGGCCAGCGACATACAGGGTACGTCGCTGGTCCTTAAGGGGTTAAGCAACTTTCTAATTTACTCCCATTATCAATTTTTCTTTGTTCTCATGCTATCTTGATTTGAAAAAGCAGTAATGAAAGGTTAGGAGCCGGCACATTTTTAGTTCAGCACCTGGGTAGCGCTTGCTAATTGGTTTGCTACATTTAGCCACAAATCAGCAAGTGCTACCCAGGTGCTGAACAAAAAATGGGCTGGCTCTAAAGCTTACAGTACTGCTTTTTCAAATCAAGATAGCATGAGAACAAAGAAAAAATGATGATAGGAGTAAATTAGAAAGGTGCTTAAAATCTCCTGCTCTATCTGAATCATGAAAGGAAAAAAATTGGGTTTAGTATCCCTTTAAGCATTATTATATATAATTTAATTTTATGAATTAATTAAAGGGACATGAAAGCTAAAACTAAACTCAAATGGTTCAGATAGATTTAATTCTCTTGGTATCTTTTTGTTGAAAATCATTCCTAGATAAGCTTAGCAGCAGTGATTCCCTACTTGGGGCAAGCTGGTTATATAGATGCGCACTACTTTATTTACTCTAATAAGCCAGATTGCATGTTGGCTAGAAAAATTTGAACTATAACTAGGGACACTTCGATTCCACAGCTTCAGACACCTGAGGGGAAGATTTTAAATAATCCTGCACTTATAGCAAACGCTTTTGCTAATTTTTATCAAACACTATATCATTTAAAAAAAAAAAAGATCAGAACAACAGTAGAGTCCATCAATTAGATTCCTCCCTAAGGTATTGTAGTCTACCTACTTTAGATAAAGAAGCCTTAGCATGCTTAAAGGGACAGTCAAGTCTAAAAAAAAGTTCAAATAGGGCATGTCATTTTAAACAACTTTCCAATTTACTTTTATCACCAATTGTGCTTTGTTCTCTTGGTATTCCTAGTTGAAAGCTAAACCTAGGAGGTTCATATGCTAATTTCTTAGACCTTGAAGCCGCCTCTAATCTAAATGCATTTTAATAGTTTTTCACCACTAGAGGTCATTAGTTCATGTGTTTCATATAGATAACGTTGAGCTCATGCACGTGAATTTACCATGGAGTCAGCTCTGATTGGCTAAAATGCAAGTCTGTCAAAAGAAATAAAATAAGGGGGCAGTCTGCTGAGGATTAGATACAAGGTAATTACAGAGGTAAAACGTGTATAATTATAACTGTGTTGGTTAAGCAAAACTGGGGAATTGGTAATTAAGGGATTATCTATCTTTTAAAACAACAGAAATTCTGGTGTTGACTGTCCCTTTAAACGCTCCTATCACACCACAGGAGATAGTGTCTGCTATTAAGCAACTTAAAAGTAATAATGCTCCTGGTCCGGATTTTCATTAGAATTGATCCCACAACTGGTAGATTTAATTATATACCAAAAGGGGGGAGGGAAATAAATCCAGACCTCCTAACAGCTAGGATAAGTGTGATTCCAAAGCAAGGGAGAGATAGGTTCCATTGCAAAAACTATAGACCCATATCATTGATAAATCAGGACCTCAAGCTCTTTACTAAAATTCTAGCATCTAGACTAAACCCTCATATGCCTAAATTGATATGCAATGACCAAGTGGGATTTATACTAGCGATGCGGAATCTGTTGGCGCTCTACAAATAACAGATAATAATAATAATAATTATAGGTTCAGAGGCTCCTGATAATGTAAGAAGGTTTATAAATCTAATAGACTATGCAACACACGAAAAGGTGCCTTCTCTGTTTCTATCCTTAGATGCAGAGAAGGCATTTAATAGGGTTCTCTGGGACTACATGTTTCAGACCATGAACCATTTTGGAATAAAGGGCAACTATATAAAAGCAATACAATCCATTTATGCGGCTCCCTCAGCATTACTTAAAAAAGCAGGCTACCAATCAAAGAGAATACAAATAAATAATGAGACTAGGCAAGGCTGCCCACTATCTCCACTATTATTTGCGCTCTGTATAGAGCCCCTTGCCGCAAGTATTAGAAATCATCCTGATATATCTGGTTTTTACCTTCAAGTAGGGGAAACAGAACATAAATTATCTTTAGTTGCAGATGACATTATTCTAACAATAACCAAACCAATGTTATCTCTTCCACCTGTATATGATTTGCTCTCCTTATTTAGTAAAATATCCAGATACAAGATCAATAATGACAAATGTGAAGCTATTGATGTTGGGTTACCGGGTCAAACAAAAAAAATTACTAGAAATTAACTTTGACTTATGTTTGCACACTTTAAAAAAGAGATGAGAAAATGGGCCACTTACAATATTTCATTTTATGGAAAAATGGTGGTTAGTAAAATGGTAATATTGCCCAAGCTACTATATCTTTTTAGAGTACTCCCTATATTGATACAGACATCTGATATTTGTGTTTTGCAGAAAAATCTATTAGAATTTATCTGGTCCTATAAAAAAACTACATTATTGCGAAATAGGGGAGAAGGAGGATTAGGAGTTCCAGATCTTCAAGCATACTATCATGCAGCAAGATTAGCACAAATCATTCTATGGAATCATAATGAAAATTAATTAGCTTGGGTGAAATTAGAAATTATCAATTGAATAGAAATTGAAATTATCAACATCAGCCCGGTTTACCAGCTCCTTTAGACACCAAAAGAAAGATAGAATAACAGATTGATCAAAGTACATCTCAATTGCAGATACTATTAAAATAATGGGATAAACTACAATCTTAAATACCCTACAAAACTTTCCCTACCAAAAATAATTATTAATTTATAAAATGACCTTATAACATGAATGCCTGCAGGTCCAAGTTGATATTTAACCCTTACATGGACACATCCTGTGTGTCCATGTATGCGGTGTATTGCCTAACCTGCAAGTGCAATAAAATCTATGTAGGCAGGACTAAGAGGAAGGTAAAGCGCTGCATTTATGAACACATAGAGAATATAAAAATTGGCTATGAGAATCATAGTGTTTCGGAGCATTTTAAAACAGTACATGGTCAAAATGCTATAAGGTCATTTTATAAATTAATAATTCTTTTTGGTAGGGAAAGTTTTGTAGGGTATTTAAGGGGTGTATTTGTATTTGCATATTGAATAATGCTCCCTTGTGTTATTAATTGTTTTAGTTAATATTGTGTTGTTATTTAGTATGAGGTTCTCTTTTAAATTATTATGAATTATGTTTTAACTAACCATTCAAATGATAACATTATAGTATATTATGTCGCTGCCTGTCGTTTTAAATTTTCACATTGAATATTTGTTTTTATCCGATAAACCTGTGTTGTTTCTTTTTGGCATCTCCTCTGTATACTGTCAGCGTGATGCTCAGTAAAGACTTTACAAATGTGTGCCGCTGTCGGAAGTGTGAGTGCCGGTGACGTAGCGGGGTTTTTTGGACATCTGATTGGATACCCCCGTGAAAACGTCAAACCACGCCCTTTCCATTGAGGCCGGTCCGGATTGATATAATGGATTGGCCACACAGCAACCAATTGGAAGGGAGGACTAGGAATTTAAAGACACGCTCGGCATTTACGGGCATAACCACTTATCCTCTTGACAAAGTCTGCTTAGGGCGGACAAAACGCGTTGGAGGGGGCGGAGCTCTGGTGGTTCCTACGGAACAAGTGAATCAAAGCACCCAATCTGGTGTTGTGTACTGTGTTACACGTGAGCTTGACATTTGGATATCTGGACTTTTACTACAAACCCTGAATGGGAGACAGGCTTGTTATTATTTTAATCTTGTAAGTGTTTTTAACTGGTGTGTGTGCAATAAACTATACAAACGTCTACCTTGATATGGGCTTGCGCTTGTTTCTCCTTTCATAGAATTTGCTGTATAGAGAGTGTAGGTAACACACCTCTGAAAGCAGCTGCAGCCCGTGGATCAAGCATTAAGAACCTCCTGGCAATATCTGAATTTACACAGCCATCATTGGATATTATCTGACCCTCATCAATACTATTACCCTCAGTAGTGAGCCTGTGGAAGTGGTAATATTATTCCCTTGCTTATACTTGTTTATGGGTATAATATTCTTCTATCCTTAATCTTATTTTAATAACAATCTTTTATTTTATGTTTCCTAATAAGTGAATATTCAGTCCTGTATTTGTCCCTCCCCCACCTTCTTGCTATTATTGCGCTGTTCATACTTTGTTTTGGGTTTGATAAAAATGATGATATCATTTACCTAAAATGGCGAGTAAACAACCACGAGTGACCACTTTACTTCTATACTTTAATTTATTCTTTCTTTACTTCGCACTAATTTGATCTTTTTACTTTCTTTTTTCATTTATTCTACTTCTTAAAGAGTTTTTCTATCCTCAACAATAGATCTATGGATACATTACTATATGATAATATTTGCTAAACATGAAGGAATGTAAGGTGCAATTTGGACAATATATACATTATTATGTAAGAATTGCTGTTACAGTTTCTCTTTGTCCCTGTTTATCTAAGTAGATCTTTTGTTTCACATACCAGTGATTATATGTTATTATGTTAATAGAAGACTTTAATAAAAATATTTCAAAATAAAAAAAATACATGCGCTATAACAGATTGCACAATAACTCTTATGCAATGCTGCATGATGCTCTCAGAGCCGGTGTTCTGTCAAAAATAGCTACCTTGTCGAGATTAGCTACCTTGATGTGCGCATGCTCACAATTATGTAATTGCATTCCACAGATGTTTCAAACGAATCTTTGGAATGCAATTACGTAATTTTCAGCATGCGCACATCCTCGGGTAGCTAAACTCGACAGAGATGAAAATTAGTCTCCTATTTAATCTTAAAGCCGCGACGTCCATGTGCGCATGCGTAGTTTAAGCTGTTGGTAGCTAATTCCGACAGTGTCTTTTCTAATTCTGTTACCCAACATTAACATTTTTGTTTGCACCGTACATTTGCACATAACACTGTAAAATACTCTCATTAAACGCTTATTATTCACTCACAATACAAATAAATATTTAATGAGAATATTTTGACAGCACTATGTGCAAATGTACGATGCAACAAAAGTTTTAATATCTATGGACCTGTTGCGTACATGAGCAGTCAAAAGCCCTGCATAACAGAATTAGAAAAGACACTATCGGAATTCGCTACCATCAGCTTACATTACACATACGGGCATGGACATCACTGCTAGGAGACTAGTTTTCATCTCTGTTAAAATTAGTTACCCGAGGATGTGCACATGCTTATAATTACATAATTGCATTCCAAAGATTCTTTTGGAACATCTGTGGAATGCAATTATGTAATTGTGAGCATGCGCACATCAAGGTAGCTAATCTTGACAAGTCGCTATTTTAGACAACACCGGGAATATCAACCACCTTGAACAAGCAAGTGTTGGGGTAAAGCAGTGTTTCTCAATGGTGGCCCTCAAGTACCCCCAACAGACCAGGTTTTCATTATAGCTGAACTAGAGCACAGGTGAAATAATCAGCTTATCAGAAACCATGTTTACTAACCCGCTGTCACCCATCAGCTGAATATTTCACCTGTGCTCTAGTTCAGCTTTAATGAAAACCTGGCCTGTTAGGGGTATTTGAGGAATGCGGCTGAGAAACACTGGGGTTAAAAGGGACAGTCAATACAAAACTTTTGAATTTTTTATTCCTATGTAGTAGTTAATGTTGATTTAATCGTCCTTTAGCCCATGTTTAATGCATATCTAGTTTTCGTTAAAAATCACTTTTCATCCTCCGGCCGATCTGAAATGGCCGCCATAAACCCTCCTTTCCCTGACATCCTCCTCAGTGAAGGCTCTGTTTAAAAGAATCGCTCCATGTCGAGCAAGACGTTTCTTGCCAGTGCACCTATTTTGCACATGCGCATTGTATTTTTATCGTCAAGGGGGGCTTTAAAACCTGAGCGGAATTATTTTGTTTCGGGTTTTAAAAGCCCCACTTGACGATAAAAATACAATGCGCATGCGCAAAATACATGCACAAGCAAGAAATGTCTTGCTTGACATGGAGCAATTCTTTTCAAAAGAGCCTTAACTGAGGATGACGTCAGGGAAAGGAGGGGTCTGTCGGCCATTTCACATCAACCAGAGGATGAAAAGTGATTTTTAAATGAAAACTAGATATGCATTTTTACAGTATACTGTCCCTTTAAAGGGACAATCAACACAAAATGTGGAATTACGTATTCCTATGTAGTAGATAATGTTAATTTAATTCTCCTCTAGCCCATATTTAATGCATATCTAGTTTTCATTAAAAATCACTTTTCATCCTCTGGCAGATTTGAAATGGCCGTCAGACCCCCTCCTTTCCCTGACGTCATCCTCAGTGAAGGCTCTGTTGAAAAGAATCGCTCCATGTCAAGCAAGACGTTTCTTGCTTGTGCACGTATATTTGCGCATGCGCAATGTATTTTTATCGTCAAGGGGGGCTTTTAAAATCCGAAACAAAATAATCCTGCTCATGTTTTAAAAGCCCCCCTTGACGATAAAAATACAATGCGCATGTGCAAAATAGGCAAAACGTCTTGCTCGACATGAAACGATTCTTTTAAACAGAGCCATCACTGAGGATGACGTCAGGGAAAGGCCATTTCACATCGGCCATGTCTGACGGCCATTTCACATCGGCCAGAGGATGAAAAGTGATTTTTAATGAAAACTAGATATGCATTAAATATGGGCTAGAGGAGAATTAAATTAACATTATCTACTACATAAGAATAAGTAATTCCAAATTTTGTGTTGACTGTCCCTTTAAAAATGTTTTCCCTTAATGTGTTTCCAATTACTTTTTTTTACCAGCTGTAGAGTATAAAATGTATGAGATGGTTTATTTGTGTATATAAAATTAGCTGATTTTGTCTCTTGCTCTGGGAAAGACGCCAGGCCCTGACGGGCTTCCCACTGAATTCTATAGGATGCTCTCTGACCAAACTGCCCCGGTCCTCACCACCTTATTTGACCACTATTTTACGGGGCGCAGCGTCCCCCCTGTCAGCTTCTCTGCAGCTAATATTACAGTCATTCATAAAGTAGGTAAAGATCCCACACTCCCGGCGTCATACAGACCCATATCCCTTTTAAACGTTGATTATAAGCTGCTCACCAAACTCTTAGCGAACCGGTTAAAACACTTACTCCCCCACGTCCTACACTCAGATCAAACAGGTTTTACTCCCACTCGCTCCTCGGTCAAAAATATCCGCAAAGTCCTTCATGCAATATCATACTACTGGCAGGCTAAGCAAAAGGGAACTCTCTCGTCCCTTCCCTTGGCCTTCCTGCTGTCGCTTGACGCAGAGAAGGCCTTTGATATAGTGGAGTGGTCACATCTCTTCCACTCTATGGAGGTTTTTGGTATATCAGGACATTTCACTACTTTTCTCACTAACATATGCTCCCATCCGGTGGCATACCTGCTGATAAATAATCTTTATTCCCCCCAATCCCTCTTCATAGAGGAACACGCCAGGGATGCCCTCTCTCCCCACTGCTTTTTAATTTGGCACTAGAACCCTTGGCAGTACGCCTAAGAACTCTTTTCCCGGGGATACAACTTGCCTCCCATAAGCTTCAAATTGCCCTATATGCAGACGACATGTTACTTTTTATCTCCAACCCTCAGACACACGACCCAGTTATCCTAGATGCTATCGAACTGTTTGGACAGTTCTCGGGATATAAAATAAATGTTTCAAAATCTGAAATCTTATGGTTGCACCGAAGATATGACAACAATCCCAAGCAATACCCCTTTCGACCAGTAAATGATTATTTACTTACACATTTCGGCAAACCCGCAGAATTGGTATTCCCAAAACATATCTCCTCTGATCCAACAAATTAAAACAGAATTGACGGCATGGCAAAATATGCCACTATCTCTAATGGGTAGAGTCCACATTATCAAAATGATGATCCTCCCCAAAATGTTATACCCCATACAAATGCTCCCATTATTACTCTGACGAAAAGACATAGCCTTTTTAAATGCTACAATCAGAACCTTCCTGTGGAAAGGTGGTAAATCGCGTATTGGGGCACATAAACTGTATCTCCCCTACTCGCGGGGTGGATTAGGATTACCAAACTTATTGTATTACAACTGGGCCTCTCTGGCAAAACTGTCACTAGATTGGACACTAAATACCCAGCATTTCTCTAGTGTTCACTTAGAAGAGGCCTCATTGCCTCAAATATCCCCTGCTTTTCTCCCGCATGCCACTCTGTCAGAGTTGCCTACAAATATATTAAATCACCCAATGTTTCGGGACGTGCTCCTTGTGTGGAGATCTATGGCCAAGGCCCTTGGGTGGGACCCCGGTAGTACCAAATATCTCCCCCTGGTGGGGAATCCGAGATTCCAACCTGGCACATTATAGCCTGTCTTTCAGACTTGGAAGGCTTTGGGTGTCGATAATATAGATAAAATGCTAGATCACACGGCTAGGACAGTTTTACCATTCGATGAGTTATGCAGAAAATTCCTAATCCCTTACACCAACAGATTTGCCTACTTCCAGGCCAGACATTATATAAACCACATCTTACTGCACTGCGAGACATTTTGGTCCACTCCACCGTTAGCGCGCACCATCGCACAGTTTCAAGCTCACAATTACACTATCTCCTCAATTTATAGTGAACTAATAAACACCAAAGCCGCTACTATGCTACCACACCTTTTAGACACTTGGCGTAGGAAACTACCGATGATTTCCTCTGGAAGGACTATACTGGACAGTCTCACTCACACCTGGTCTGCGACTTTAGCTGCCGACCTTAGGGAGTCCCAAATACGGGTTATCTACCAGGACTACCTCACACCTAGCAGACTGAGTAAGTGGAGGGCAGACTTCTCAAATGTATGTGGAAAATGTTCTTACCCAAACCCGGACTTTCTGCATTATTTGTGGTACTGTCCTAAAATTCGTAGATATTGGAGCCAGGTGTCCTTCTGGCTCTCTAAGATCATGCACGCTCCTATCACACTCACCCCTACACAAGTGATATTCTTAGAGCAGCTAGTAGTTCCGAGACGAGATAAGAAACTTTTAGTTAATGTCATACTTCTGGCAAGAAAATGCATCTTTTGTAAATGGCTACATGCTGACTCTCCCTCTATCGGCTTCTTAAAGCAAATGTTACTGAAGTCTTTGATGTATGAACAATGTGATACCTTGTATGATGTTGACACCAGAGTAGCTCGCTTCATTCTGAAATGGAGACTCTTCTTAGAATCGCTAGATCTCCCCACTCAGAGGCAAAGGCTTTATCCGTTTAAAAATACGATATACATGTTAGAAGCGACCTTAAGGGGAGAGTGGAATATTTGGTAGAGGGACCCCATATGGGTGGTGCTTGGAGTGACATGGAGGATGTATAATAATTTGTGATGTATCATATTTATTTCATGCTGGACATGTAACCTGATATGCATAGCAAAGTTTGTTTTGTCTTTAATGTTTATATTTGTTTTCTATTCTTAAACTAAAGAGCACTCCACCCTAGGATAAATGTTCAACCTAGGGTGTCATATTTTCTAAAAAGTTAAGTTTTAAAAATTGTGAATAGGGTTCACTAGGTATTTATGGATAATGTCTCTTTTTTGTGAAATCTATTTTTGCAAGACAATTAGCCATTTGTGAAATATGACACTGTATCTTGAATATGGTTTTTGTATGCCTGTGAACCTCAATAAAAATTAAGTTTATTTAAAAAAAAAAAAATTAGCTGATTTTGTGTTTTGAAGCCACAACCTAATAAAATGGGTTGAGCTTGTAGGTATTTTCAGATCTCATTACTTTATCACATTGTGTACATATACCTGCTTATTTATCTTATATATCTGTCCATAAACCAATCACCAATACTTGGAAAGAACAATGAAAAATTAACATTTTATTACCTTATCTCTTCTATAACCCACTGGGAGTGTAATTTATTCTACTGGCTGTGTTAATACAGCTTGGCCTTGAGGCCAAAAACTTTCAGGATGGGTGGGGATACCACAGGCTAAATAAACGATTTCAAATGCCAATATAAGGGTAATGGGAATACTTGTAAACCATTTAATACACTCCAGCAGGGGAAGTGGATCATTGGGGACAAATTAAAGGAGAGAAAATGTTTGAGAAGCTGTCCTGGTCATCTCTGTTGAGGTTGGAACCCAGCCCACATTTAAAGTATACAAAAATAAGATTACATTTAGAAATAAAAGATGATATCATGGTCAAACTTCTAAGTGTTTTGCCATCTAATTATTGCATAATGAAATGTAGTTAGTAGCAGACGTCAGTTGTCAGCCTCTCTGATCTGTGAGCAATTCCTGATTTAATTTCGGAACTCATCACAAATTCCTCGGTAAAAGATACACAAACAAACTACTATTATGATGACAATGCAAATAGATGGGTAACATTTTATTTAAAGATGAATTTTCCTTAAACGATCGTTGAAATACATTACTGAGAAAAAAAATCAGAAAATAGCAGCAAGCGGGACACATTCTCATGTAAATGAACAAAGAGGGGCTGGTCAAAAGGAGGGAGGAGCTTGGGTTGGACCGTGTCAGGCGCAGGGGGCAGTCATTGAGCACGGGAAGAATATGTTTGTCAGATTAGCAAATTTTCAGTTACTATTTACTGCCCCACGCTTGCTGCACGCGCCTTCAGTCCTTGGCTGTAAAAGTCTCGGGAGATCGCTTACCTGCTGCAAGGTAGGCTCCAGCATGCTGAAATAACAGCACATCCTTGTCTTATTATAGATCACTTCCTGTTATGTAGTTTGTGTGTGTCTGATAAAAATGAAACTAAAGACAGAGCTCTTACCCAAACGTTACTTTATGTGTTTTTGTTTGTATGTGTATTACAAAGGGAAGAGTGGTTATCGATAATGAAATGTGGTGCGCAAAATATTGACTGAAAGCCAAATAGTAAGGGTGCAGGGAGTCCATGTTTCTAAGCTTTATAACCCCCACTTCTCTCTCTTTTATCACAATATCTTGGACGTGTAAAAAGGTACCACTTGATTTGTGGGGTTCTACAGTAATGAATTGGAGTTCATAGCACCCCAACCTCCACATAACTGTCATTTGGAGATGATAGGAGCATGTCTGTTATAGGCATCTTTATGTATGCTGTGTGTCCTGATGTCTGTGTGTGTTATGAAGGAAACAGTGAGGTATATGTTCTCTATATGTGGATGGATTGAGTGGTAAGTTCCCTGATGTTTCTGTATTTGAAGCGGAGGAAAGTAAGTGTCCTTACAGGGGGGTTAGCGGCTTCCTTTCTATACAGCTGGAGGGTGGGTTAGTGCCTTTAAAGGGACAGTCAACAACATTAACATTTTTATTGTTTACAAAGTTAGATAACGCCTTTACTACCCATTCCCCAGCTTTGCACAACTAACATTGTTATATTAATATACTTTATAACATTCAAACCTTTAAATTACTGCCAGTGGGTTGTGCACAACACAGCTAAAATTCAATAGATAATAAATAAAAAGTCATGTGAATAGGGTGCTGTCAAATGATGCTTAGGCCGAGTTCTACAAGCGAACTAGTACTCGCTTGGAGCGTTCTGTGAATACTTGCCAGTGAGACGCTGGCTATTCCCTCAGTGCTGATGACATTCCAGCGTGCTGGTAAAGCTAGGACTTTTCAGAGCAATCTTAGATGCTTGTAAACAATAATGTAAAAATGTAAAAAAAATCATGTCTATTTGTGAAAGGATAAATAGAAGCGTCTCACATATGAATTCTATAGGAGTACTCCATTATTGTGCAGCAACGTTTTTTCTAAGCTCCCTTACTTGTGATGTCTCCTAGCGCTCGTGCCCAGCGCTGGCTCTGAGCGCTTAACGAATGAGGCCATAGATACAAGGTAATCACAGAGGTTTAATTAAAGTTTATTAATATAACCATGTTGGCTGTGCAAAACTAGGGAATGGGTAATAAAGGGATTATTTATATATTTTTTTTAAATGTTGTTTCTTCTCCATCCGAGATGCCCCATGCCTACAGGCTTTTTTCTTTTCTTATTAGCTTATGTGGGGGCACAGCCAACCAGGAGGCAACCTGTTGCGGAATTCACTTTGTATAGAGCTTGCTCCCAGTATGCCTGAGTGCTCTATCAGCTTGCAAGAAGCTACTGAGCATAACAATTTACTGTATGAAGGCATCAACTATAGCGCATGAATTGTGCAGCAGATTGCCTCCTGGTTGCTTGCGCCACCAAAGCAGTTTAGAAGAAAAACTCTGTGGGGTGGGGGTGCCAAGAGGACCCCTTTCAGGAAGGTGAATAAAAGGTAAATTTAAAATTATAACCAAGCAATTCAAAATTGAAATCCACATGGATGCATTTCAATTTTGAAAAGAAGCATTTATATAATATACATGTATTAGCAAAAATGCTTCTAATAAAAGCTATAGCTGTTTCAAAAGTGTATTTAAATATGCACTGTGCACCCGCATTTTAAACATGGAACTTGCTCAGAGAGCCTAAGGTGCTTTTACCATCTGTTAAAGGGACACTGAACCCAAATTTTTCTTTCATGATTCAGATAGAGCGTGCAATTTTAAGCAACTTACTAATTTACTCCTATTATCAAATTGTCTTCGTTCTTTTGCTATCTTTATTTGAAAAAATAATGCATCTAAGCTTTTTTTGGGGGTTTAGAACTCTGGACAGCACTTTTTTATTGGTGGATGAATTTATCCACCAATCGGCAAGAACAACCCAGGTTGTTCACCAAAAATGGGCCGGCATCTAAACTTACATTCTTGCATTTCAAATAAAGATACCAAGAGAATGAAGACAATTTGATAATTGGAGTAAATTAGAAAGTTGCTTAAAATGTCATGCTCTATCTGAATCACGACAGAATTTTTTTTGGGTTCAGTGTCCCTTTAATGACTCAATTTGTTCATTGCTCACATGATAGAAACCCCACTGATGCTCTGAGGAGCTGCAGTATTTAAAATGCTGGTGCACTTATCTAGCTATGCTTCACATGCACGTGCAGAGAAAAATGTTGACACTAAAACAGTGATAACTTTTACAAGAAGCATTATTGCCAATACATGTATATTGCAAATATGTTTCTTATCAAAGATGTAATTCATCTATGTTCATTTAAATTTTGACCAGAATGTACCTTTTAAAGAGGCATTGCATACCTTAAACTATTTAGGGGTCAACAAATCTGTTAATATTTCGGAGCCAGACATAAGTTTAGGAACCAGACAGTGGTATCTGTATATAGATATATGGAAAATAACCCAAAAAGTTAGGAGCCAGAGGTAAAAATTCTAGGAGCCAGTGGCTCCCTGGCTACTGGGTTTATCAAGCCCTGATTTAGATATGGATGTTAACTTGTAGCTTTAAGAGCACATACTAATCGTGATATCAAATACACAGATCAGGTAGTAAACCATGAGTAGCTCTGAATAATCTGAGGCAAGTGGCACCAGAAATGTAAATATGTCACAGTGAGCCGTGAGCTGTATATTACACTGTGGTGGTATGGGAATTAAAATGTGAGAGATAAATGTGATGTGTTTTCATGAGAATTTTTTCATGTCTATCAGGAGGATAAGAACAGTATGTCTACTGGATTGAGTTATGAGGTGTATGATGTCTGTGTTTGAGGAGTGGGTAAGAGGTATGTGTCCTGATGTCTGTATATTGGGAGGTGGTAATAAGTTTGGGTTACAGTAATTCCTGTTTATTAGGATGAGGTGTACCCCTTGATGTAAATTTTGAGTTGACCGTGTTGAAATGTCTGTGACAGGCGCCACTTCAGATGTCAGAACATTATCGTTTGCTGGGATGATGTGTATAACTATTCTTAAAGGGACACTGTACCCAAATGTTTTCTTTCGTGATTCAGATAGAGCATGCCATTTTAAGCAACTTTCTAATTGACTCCTATTATCAAATGTTCTTCATTCTCTTTGTATCTTTATTTTAAATGCAAGAATGTAAGTTTAGATGCCGGCCCATTTTTGGTCAATAACCTGGGTTATTCTTGCTGATTGGTGGATAAATTCATCCACCAATAAAAAAGGGCTGTCCAGAGTCTGAACCAAAAAAGAAGCTTAGATGCCTTCTTTCAAATAAAGATAGCAAGTGAACAAAGAAAAATTGATAATAGGAGTAAATTAGAAAGTTGCTTAAAATTGCATGCTCTATCTGAATAATGAAAGAAAAAAAATTGGGTTCAGTGTCCCTTTAACAGACACCCTCTGCTTTTGGTACACAATGTGTTAATCAATTTGACAATCGCACATTTGTTCTGTAAAGTAGAGATGTCTGTGGGAAGCTGTGAATGGTGTCAACTGTTGTGTCCATGGCTGGTTTATGACTCTTTTGTTCTACTAAGTGGCTGATTGTTGTTTCATTGCACTGAACAATGAATTATTTTTCAAATTGATACAATTTCTCTGTTATTTTTTTCCCCACTAGTTTTACTCTATAGTGAGATATTTTGTCTTAAAGGGACATGAAACCCAACATTTTTCTTTTATGATTCAGATAGAGCATACGTTTTTAAACAACTTTCCAATTTACTTCTGTTATCACTTTTACTTCATTCTCTTCGTATCCTTTATTGAAGGAGCAGCAAAACACTACTGGGAGTTAGCTGAACACATTGATAGGCCGGTAACAGGTATATATGTGCAGCCACCAATCGGCAGCAAGCTCCCAGCTTCTGAGCCTAATTAGTTATGCTTTTCAACAAAAGATGCCAACAGAATAAAGCAAATGATATAATAGAAGTAAACTGAAAAGTTGTTTAAAATTATAGGCTCTGTCTGAAACAGGAAAACAAAATTTGTGTTTCATGTCCCTTTAAGGAAAATTATATTGTGTCCTTTAGTATGCTTGGTTTTTATTGATTCTGAAAAAAAAACCCAGTAACATGTCATAAGCAATATTTTAACAGTAGTTGTTTGTCTATAAGAAAGAAAGCAACTAAACTATGATGAGTTTGTCACCCAGGATACTGAGGAGCAAGCCGTACAATTGTTTAGGATTAATATTATATTTAGAAATATACATACCATTACTGTATATGAATGCAGACATATCATTTAAGGAACAGTGGCTCTCTGGCTCTTTAGGGATTTGTCAGGGTCCTGGTTTTAGAATAGTGATATTCACTATTAACTTATTTCTTCTTCTAGGTAGCAGACACTTTTAAGAAAACAAATCTAGTGTCTTCCATATTTTCCCAACGCATGATGTCTTCTCAAGCACCTGTGATGCAGAAGCTCCCTTTCTTAGTGGATGACCACACTGTGAGCACAGTTCGAGATTCTAAGATAATGGTTCTTCTGAGGGGTCTACCAGGCAGCGGTAAGACTACTCTTGCTAAGGAAATTGAGCAGAAATATAAGGACAACTCTCGTTTCCTCTCTGCTGATGACTACAACATCAAACCAGCTATAAGGTCTTCTGGTGGAGCAGAATACAAGAAACTGAACGAAGAACTGACTACTTGTTGTGAGAGGCGTGAAGCCAGCTTGCTTATCCTCGATGACACACACCATGATCGAGAACGCCTGGATGAGCTTTTCGACCTGGCCAACAAATACCACTTCACTGTGGTTGTACTGGAGTCCAAAACTCCATGGAGGTTGGACTGTGCACAACTAAAAGACAGGAACCACTGGAATCTGTCTTTGGAGGAACTCAAGAATTTGAGACCTACTCTGGAGAAAGAGCTCATCCCATTGTTTTTTGGATGGTTTGTAGCTAAGCGTGATGAGGATTCCCTAAGAAAGACAAGTCATGAGTTTTTGGAGCAGCTTGGAAATCTCAAAGCTTTTAAGAAGCGGTTGTCATCATGTATGTATTTTGGAGTATGTGGATGATATTTAATAAATGGTTAAAGAAAATATTTTATCGCAAACTTGTTTAAAGGTTAAGCTTATTATCCTGTGATCTTGGATAAGGAGAACATTATATCTTCGTTTTTATTTGTTCCTTTTCACTTTATTTTTAAGGATGTATGTTTTACAATATATAGTAGTACTAATATAATAAGAATAATGATTTGTATTAGCATTACAACAATCCATTCTAAACTTTGTTTCTAAAGCCCAAAATATTACATAGAACTGTTGTCAGCAATGCACATAATACTAATAGACTTCATAATTCTCCAAAAGTCCTTTTTTATAAATGCATATTATATTTCAGAAGTTAAGCACTGCATTGCAAAATAACTAAGTAAAAAACAGTCTTTATAAAGTCTATAACCATGTTAAACTCTAAATTTTTAGCAATGTTTGTTGATATCTTAGTGTGTGTTTGTTTTTGTTTTGTTTGAGGCCAGACGCCCGATTAGAAACCAGCTCTTGCATTCATCTAAGCATTCACTGTGTAGCATGTGGCTGAGTCAAGCAGACCACAAAAAAGATGTCCAAGAGGAAATGCTTTTTAAATGAATCCTGGGGTAAATGGACTAGTTGCTTAGAGCATTTGATCATTAAATGTCCAAAAACATTGAAGAAACTTTGATTTATGTAAACTTGCATGCATCAAAATGTGAATGTATATTGTATATAAACATGTAAAAGCTATTTTGCCTCTTTTTCCACAGCCAACAACACTGTACAGATTACAACTGGATATTTATTTAAAGGGACAGGCAACCAATTTTTTTTTTATTTTTTTTTTTAATCGGATAGATTATACCTTTTTAAACAATGTTCCAGTTTACTTCTATTATAAATGTTGATATAATTTATTAAAGGTGGCATATATTTGCAGCCACCAATCGGCAGCCTACCAAGGTTTACTTTTCAACAAAGGATACTAATTGAACTAAAAATTAGTTTACAGAAGTAAATTGGATTTTTTTTTTTACATTATATACTCTTATCTGAATTATGAAAAGAATTATGTTTCATGTCCCTTTAAGTCAGTTAATTTTGTATATGGTTTGTATTATAGAATAATGTATAGCATCAATGATAGGAGGTAACAAATATTGGTATGTGTTTTGAACCGACAGTAGTGATAATCCTGTAGTTTCCAATAGTATCTCTGTTTTAAAAAATAAAATATAATTTATTTATTTGAGGTCCACTGTGAATTTTATGGGTGCCAATTTTTTTAAAAATTTTTTTTTTAAATAAAGAGCCACGTTACAATGTTGTTGCTTTTTTGTTTTTTCACGTGGCCATAGAACAAATTTTTTTTAATTTATTACAAAAAATACCTATAAAAAATACTTTTTATATTTAATTCTACAGCAAGCGCTATGGAACATTATAGATTCCTCAGGTCTGACAACTCCATTAGCGCAGCTAGTAACTACTGCTTCATTGAAGGTAAATTGGGTGAAATATTAGATCCAGTCAATTTAAATACTCTGTCAATCTCAAGAATGAGGTAAAATAATCTTTATGGGAATGTTCACCTTAAAGTGATTTTTTTTTTTTTAAATGTATGATTTTAATGCCACCAAATCGTTTTGTAGTTGGTTGGTGAGCACCTCAATTATCTTTTTTTAATTTCCTGTTTCCCTTGTACAAAAACCGTGGGATGTCAAATGACACACAGCTTTCATGATTTGCATTGTATCAACTTTATACTCTAATATTGCTGTAAAAAATAAATACAAATGACCTAAGTTATGATGAATTTGGGGTTTACGGTGTTAATTTGTAGACATTAAAAAGATAGTAAAGACAAGATGCAGTTCTTTTTATTGTCCCCTGTTCCTTTGAATTATGAGGCAGCTATTTGAAAATAAAGATGGTTTAAAACTGTTCTAAATGTAAAACCATCTGTATATTGTTAAGGAGAGTAAAGGGCGTGCCTGCTTTTAACAGTAAAGTCAAATTGAAAGAATCTTGATTCAGATAGAACATGCACTTTTAATCTAATTTGATTCATTCTCTTGATATCCTTTTGTTGAAAAGCACATCTAGTCTCAGAAGCAGCAATTAACTTCTGGGAACTAGCTGCTGATTGGTGGCTACCTATATATGCCACTTGACATTGGCTCACCGAAAGTGTATAGCTAGCTCTCAGTAGTGCAATACTGATCCTTCTACAAAGGATACCAAGCAAATGATGCATAACTGATAATCAAAGTAAATTGGAAAGTTGTCTAAAACTGAATTCTCTATCTGAATTGTCAAATGAATTGTTTTAAATATGAGTAATAGGAAAAGCACTTGACATGTGCTGGTGTGTATAAGTCTAAAGTAATAATGTCACTATCTTACCTACAGTTGTCTCTGAAGACAAACATAAGTTGGATCTTGTGAAATACTTTTCCACTACACCCAACATCCTTCATTGCACAACCAAGTTCTGTGATTATGGAAAGGTACCAGGATCTGAGGAATATTCACAACTAGAGGTTAGTGGTAATATATACCAATTGGGGCATTACTGGGATGCTGCATTTTAAATTAAACAGATTATATACGTTTTTTAAATTAATTTTCCCATCTAGGCTTTAGTCTGCAGATAACAAAGCTAGCCATGGTCATATTGTTAGTATAACATTCACAGTTTTGCAGCTGTTATCAGTTAGACAATTAGGGAAAGATATGTAGCAAGGCATTTCTAAGAATTAGAACATCCTCAATTTTTAATTACATGAAAAGAAAGCAAAATAAAAAAAAATAAAAATAAAAAAAAAATGAAAGTATTTTGTAAAATGTGATATAACTAAATATTTTAAATATAATTGTATATGTAACTTTAAGGCCCAGTTGCACATTCCCTTGGTTCCAAAATCTAAATAAATATCTATTTAATGAAGGCCGGGAGATCTTCCCACTTCCCCACCTGCAGTATCTAAGGCCAAGGAAAATATCCAGATCTTCAGGGACTGCTCTAGCTCCACCTAGGACAAAGCCATGCTGCAGCTGCACCCACAAAATAACAAGTCCCCTAGACTTCTGTCCCTGAAAACCTCCCTGAAATGTTTAACCTAAAGTTGTTGTTGGGGGGAAAAAAAACAAAAAAACATTTCTTTTGCAAGATGTACCCAGTCCACGGTTTCATCCTTACTTGTGGGATATTATCCTTCCTTACAGGAAGTGGCAAAGAGAACACCCACAGCAGAGCTGTCTATATAGCCCCCCCTTAACTCCACCCCCCAGTCATTCTCTTTGCCGGCTCTAAGCAGGAAGGGTAAAGTGAAAGAGGTGATAAACTGTTGGTTTTTATTTTCTTCAAGCAAGAGTTTGTTATTTTAAAATGGTATCGGTGTGTACTATTTACTCTCAGGCAGGAGATGGATGAAGATTTCTGCCTGGAGGATGATGATCTTAGCATTTGTAACTAAGGTCCATTGCTGTTCCCACAGAAGCTGAGGAGTACAGGAAACTTCAGTGTGAGGAACGTTTTCATGCTATACAGCAGTGAGGTATGTTCAGTCATTTTTTCTGGAGAGACTGTGATATTTCAGAAAGGCTGACAGTATCCCCATGAGGGTAAGGGTAAGCAGTAATCCTAAACTTATAAAAAAAAAAAGAGGCATTACTAAGCTTGCATTAAGGGCTTATTGAAATTATGGTTGACACTGTTTGAATCATATGAACAAACGGTTGTGTGTACTGGGAGTGCTGTTAATAAGTTTTTGAGGGACAACTTTATTGAGGGTACACTTGGCTTTTTGGGGTTTTAGAACCCACATGGCTGGTTTAAACGCTTTGTGTGTTTTTGGGAGGCCTTAGAAACATCGAGTGAGATGGGCGGGGCCTAATTTCGCGCCTCAGTTGCACAGTTGTTTTCTCTTGACAAGCAGCAAGCTACAACACCGGAGGGTCCTGGTGAACTTTTTGGGCCAAAACGAAGCTTTAACCCCACATTTCCAATCCCTAAGAGCAGGTAGGCACCACAGCAGAGCTGTGGCAAGGTGCTGACAGGGTTTTTTTCCGGTTTTTGGCACTTTGTCAATCCGGTTTCCATATTTAAGGGTTAGATGGTTCATTTGCTTGTGGGGCAATCTTACTAAAGCTTATTGAATCTGCTGTAAAAAATTTGAAACGTTTGATGCATTTTTAAGCAGTTTTGCAGATCGTGTATGCCTTTTTTTTCTCTTAAAGGCACAGTTCCGTTTTTTAAAATTGTTTTTTCACTGAATAAAGTGTTTTCCAAGGGTGCTTGTCTCATTACTAGCCTGTTCAACATGTCTGACATTGAGGAAACTCCTTGTTCAATATGTTTAGAAGCCATTGTGGAACCCCCTCTTAGAATGTGTCCCACATGTACTGATATGTCTAAATTGCAAACAGCATATTTTGACATAAGAGTTTGGCGCTGGATGATTCTCAGACAGAAGGAAATCGGGTTATGCCATCTAGTTCTCCCCAAGTGTCACAACCAGTAACACCCGCACAAGTGACGCCAAGTACCTCTAGTGCGTCTAATTCTTTCACCTTGCAAGATATGGCCACAGTTATGAATTCTACCCTCACAGAGGTTTTATCTAAACTGCCTGGGTTGCAAGGGAAGCGCAGTAGCTCTGGGTTAAGAACAAATGCTGAGCCTTCTGACTCTTTAGTAGCCGTATCCGATGTACCCTCACAATGTTCTGAAGTAGGGGTGACGGATTTGCTGTCTGAGGGAGAGATTTCTGATTCAGGAAAGATGTTCCCTCAGACAGACTCGGATATGACAGCCTTTAAATTTAAGCTAGAACACCTCCGCTTGTTGCTCAGGGAGGTTTTAGAGACTCTGGATGATTGTGACCCTATTGTAGTTCCAGAGAAATTGTGTAAAATGGACAAATATTTAGAGGTTCCTGTCTACACTGATGTTTTTCGGGCCCTAAGAGGATTTCGGACATTGTTACTAAGGAGTGGGATAGACCAGGTATTCCGTTCGCTCCCCCTCCTACCTTTAAGAAGATGTTTCCCATATCCGACACCATGCGGGACTCGTGGCAGTCCCTAAGGTGGAGGGAGCTGTTTCTACTCTAGCTAAGTGTACAACTATACCTATTGAGGACAGTTGTGCTTTCAAAGATCCTATGGATAAAAAATTAGAGGGTCTCCTAAAGAAAATTTTTGTTCATCAGGGTTTTCTTCTCCAACCTATAGCGTGCATTGTTCCTGTAACCACTGCAGCTGCCTTTTGGTTCGAGGCTCTGGAAGAGGCTCTTCAGGTGGAGACCCCATTAGATGATATTCTTGATAGAATTAGGGCTCTTTAAGCTAGCTAATTCTTTCATTACAGATGCCGCTTTTTAACTGGCTAAATTAGCGGCAAAGAATTCAGGTTTTGCCATTTTAGCGCACAGAGCGTTATGGCTTAAGTCCTGGTCGGCTGATGTGTCATCAAAATCTAAGCTTTTGACCATCCCGTTCAAGGGTAAGACCCTATTCAGGCCTGAACTGAAAGAGATTATTTCAGATATCACTGGAGGGAAAGGTCATGCCCTCCCTCAGGATAAGACAAATAAGATGAGGACCAAACAAAATAATTTTTGTTCCTTTCGAAACTTCAAAGGTGGCTCCGCTTCCTCTTCCCCTGCTACAAGGCAAGAGGGGAACTTTGCTCAATCCAAGTCCGTCTGGTGACCTAACCAGGCTTGGAACAAAGGTAAACAGGCCAAGAAGCCTGCTGCTGCCACCAAGACAGCATGAAGGGGTAGCCCCCGATCCGGGAGCGGATCTAGTAGGGGGCAGACTTTCTCTCTTTGATCAGGCTTGGGCAAGAGACGTTCAGGACTCCTGGGCTTTAGAAATCGTAACCCTGGGATACCTTCTAGATTTCAAGGATTCTTCTCCAAGGGGGAGATTTCATCTTTCCCAATTGTCTGCAAACCAGACAAAAAGAGAGGCGTTCTTAGGCTGTGTAGAAGACCTACATACCATGGGAGTGTTCCGAAAGCAGAACAAGGGCAAGGGTTTTACTCCAATCTGTTTGTGGTTCCCAAAAAGGAGGGAACCTTCAGACCAATCTTAGATCTCAAGATCCTAAACCAATTCCTCAGAGTCCCATCCTTCAAGATGAGACCATTCGGACAATTTTACCAATGATCCAGGAGGGTCAATATATGACCACCGTGGACTTAAAGGATGCGTATCTACACATCCCTATTCACAGAGATCATCACCAGTTCCTCAGGTTCGCCTTTCTGGACAGGCATTACCAATTTTTGGCTCTTCCCTTCGGGTTGGCCACTGCTCCCAGAATTTTCACAAAGGTGCTAGGGTCACTTCTGGCGGTCCTAAGGCCGCGGGGCATAGCAGTGGCCCTTATCTAGACGATATCTTAATTCAAGCGTTGACTTTCCAACTAGCCAAGTCTCACACGGACATCGTGTTGGCCTTTCTAAGATGGGTGGAAGGTGAGCGTAAAAAAGAGTTCTCTTTCCCCTCTCACGAGTTTCATTCCTAGGGAGTCTGATAGACTTGGTGGACATGAAAATATTTCTGACGGAGGTCAGGAACTCAAAAATTTTAACCACCTGCCGAGCTCTTTATTCCATGCCTCGGCCGTCAGTGGCGCAGTGTATGGAAGTAATCGGACTAATGGTAGTGGCAATGGACATAGTGGAATGGGGATTATGCAGATTTATCTTCTCAGATAAATCTGGATCAGGAGACCAGAGATTCTCTTCTTTGGTGGTTGTCACAGGATAACCTGTCCCAGGGAATGTGTTTCCGCAGGCCAGTGTGGGTTATAGTGACGACAGACGCCAGCCTACTGGGCTGGGGTGCAGTCTGGAATTCCCTGAAAGCAAAGGGTTTGTGGACTCAGGAGGAGGCCCTCCTACCGATAAATATTCTAGAACTGAGAGCGATATTCAATGCTCTTCAGGCGTCAATCATCAGATTTCAGTCGTACAACATCACGACTGTGGCTTATATCAATCATCAGGGGGGAACAAAGAGTTCCCTGGCGATGATAGGAGTTTCCAGAATAATCCGATGGGCAGAGACTCACTCTTGCCATCTATCGGCAATCTATATCCCAGGGGTAGAGAACTGGGAGGCGGATTTTCTAAGTTGTCAGATTTTTCACCCGGGGAGTGGGAACTCCATCCCGAGGTGTTTGCTCAACTGGTTCAGCTAAGGGGCACACCAGAAATGGATCTGATGGCGTCTCGTCAGAACGCCAAACTTCCTTGTTACGGGTCCAGGTCAAGGGATCCTCAGGCAGTACTGATAGATGCTCTAGCAGTACCCTGGTCGTTCAACCTGGCTTATGTGTTTCCACCATTCCCTCTTCTTCCGCGTCTGATTGCCAGAATCAAACCGGAGAGAGCTTTGGTGATTTTGATAGCACCTGCGTGGCCACGCAGGACTTGGTGGACATGTCATCTCTGCCACCATGGACTCTGCCACTGAGACAGGACCTTTTGATTCAAGGTCCGTTCAAGCATCCAAATCTAATTTCTCTGCAGCTGACTGCTTGGAGATTGATTTTATCAAAGCGGGGTTTCTCTGAGTCGGTCATAGATACCTTGATTCAGGCTCGAAAGCCTGTCACCAGGAAAATGTATCATAAGATATGGCGTAAATATCTTTATTGGTGCAAATCCAAAGGTTACTCATGGAGTAAGATCAGGATTCCTAGGATTTTGGCCTTTCTCCAAGAAGGATTGGAGAAGGGATTGTCAGCTAGTTCCTTAAAAGGACAGATATCTGCTTTGTCTATTCTATTGCACAAGCGTCTGGCAGATGTCCCAGACATTCAGGAGTTCTGTCAGGCTTTAGCTAGAATCAAGCCTGTGTTTAAACCTGTTGCTCCGCCATGGAGTTTGAATTTAGTTCTTAAAGTTCTTCAAGGGGTTCCGTTTGAACCCATGCATTCCATAGATATTAAGCTTCTATCTTGGAAAGTTCTGTTTCTAGTTGCTATCTCTTCAGCTCGAAGAGTTTCTGAACTATCTGCATTACAATGCGACTCACCTTATCTGGTTTTCCATGCTGATAAGGTGGTTTTGCGTACCAAACCTGGATTCTTTCCTAAGGTTGTTACTAACAGGAATATCAATCAGGAAATTGTTGTTCCTTCTCTGTGTCCTAATCCTTCTTCTAAGAAGGAACGTCTGTTGCACAACTTGGACGTGGTTCGTGCTTTGAAGTTTTATTTGCAAGCAACCAAAGATTTCCGTCAAACATCTTCTTTGTTTGTCTATTCTGCAAAGCGTAGAGGTCAAAAGGCTACGGCTACCTTTCTTTCCTTTTGGCTGAAAAGCATCATCTGTTTGGCATATGAGACTGCTGGACAGCAGCCTCTCGACAGGATTACAGCTCACTCTACTAGAGCGGTGGCTTCCACATGGGCTTTTAAAAATGATGCTTCTGTTGAACAAATTTGTAAGGCTGCGACTTGGTCTTCGCTTCATACATTTTCCAAATTTTACAAATTTGATACTTTTGCTTCTTCGGAGGCTATTTTTGGGAAAAAGGTTGTGCAAGCAGTGGTGCCTTCCGTTTAGGTTCCTGTCTTGTCCCTCCCTTCATCCGTGTCCTAAAGCTTTGGTATTGGTATCCCACAAGTAAGGATGAAACCGTGGACTCGGTACATCTTGCAAAAGAAAACAAAATTGATGCTTACCTGATAAATTTCTTTCTTTTACGATGTACCGAGTCCACGGCCCGCCCTGTCTATTCAAGACAGATAGTATTTTTTTTTTTTATTGAAAACTTCAGTCACCTCTGCACCTTTATAGTTTCTCCTTTTTCTTCCTAAGCCTTCGGTCGAATGACTGGGGGGGTGGAGTTAAGGGGGGAGCTATATAGACAGCTCTGCTGTGGGTGTTCTCTTTGCCACTTCCTGTAAGGAAGGACAATATCCCACAAGTAAGGATGAAACCGTGGAAGAAAGAAATTTATCAGGTAAGCATAAATTTTGTTTTTTAAATTGTGCTCCTTCGTATGCATGACAGTTTAGCATGGTCTCTCTGCTGGCGTTGAGAGCTGCGCTATAAAAAACACAAGCCCCATTAAAAGACAGGGTACGTAGCTGGTCGTTAACATTTTTCTTTTACAATATTAACCCCTTTATGTGTAGTAATAAAAGCTTGAAATTATGCTTTCATTTTTGTTCATTTTTCCTGTAATTTAACTTTGAAAATTGTGAGCTTTTCAGTTCACTGAGTTTCTATAAATTAATGGTTGCTACCAAGTGTGCAAATGATGGCTGTATTGAATGTAGCAATGTCAAAGGGAGTTTAACCCTGGTAAATAAAATTACTTTAAAGGGACATAATACTCATATGCTAAATCACTTGAAAGTGATGTAGCATAACTGTAAAAAGCTGACCAGAAAATTTCACCTGAGCATCTCTATGTAAAAAAAGGAAGATAGTGCTGTGTAAGGCCTAGATTTGGAGTTCGGCGGTAGCCGTCAAAACCAGCGTTAGAGGCTCCTAACGCTGGTTTTGGCCGCCCGCTGGTATTTGGAGTCAGTGATTAAAGGGTCTAACGCTCACTTTTCAGCCGCGACTTTTCCATACCGCAGATCCCCTTACGTCAATTGCGTATCCTATCTTTTCAATGGGATCTTTCTAACGCCGGTATTTAGAGTCGTTTCTGAAGTGAGCGTTAGAGCTCTAACGACAAAATTCCAGCCGCCTGAAAATAGCAGGAGTTAAGAGCTTTCTGGCTAACGCCGGTTCATAAAGCTCTTAACTACTGTACCCTAAAGTACACTAACACCCATAAACTACCTATGTACCCCTAAACCGAGCTCCCCCCACATCGCCGCCACTCGATTAAAATTTTTAACCCCTAATCTTCCGACCGCAAAGCGCCGCCACCTACGTTATCCCTATGTACCCCTAATCTGCTACCCCTAACACCGCCGACCCCTATATTATATTAACCCCTAATCTGCCCCCCTCAACGTCGCCGACACCTGCCTACACTTATTAACCCCTAATCTGCCGAGCGGACCTGAGCGCTACTATAATAAAGTTATTAACCCCTAACCCGCCTCACTAACCCTATCATAAATAGTATTAACCCCTAATCTGCCCTCCCTAACATCGCCGACACCTACCTTCAATTATTAACCCCTAATCTGACGACCGGAGCTCACCGCTATTCTAATAAATTGATTAACCCCTAAAGCTAAGTCTAACCCTAACACTAACACCCCCCTAACTTAAATATAATTTACATCTAACGAAATTAATTAACTCTTATTAAATAAATGATTCCTATTTAAAGCTAAATACTTACCTGTAAAATAAATCCTAATATAGCTACAATATAAATTATAATTATATTATAGCTATTTTAGGATTAATATTTATTTTACAGGCAACTTGGTATTTATTTTAACTAGGTACAATAGCTATTAAATAGTTAAGAACTATTTAATAGCTACCTAGTTAAAATAATAACAAATTTACCTGTAAAATAAATCCTAACCTAAGATATAATTAAACCTAACACTACCCTATCAATAAAATAATTAAATAAACTACCTACAATTACCTACAATTAACCTAACACTACACTATCAATAAATTAATTAAACACAATTGCTAAAAAAAAATACAATTAAATTAGCTAAAGTATAAAAAAGAACTAAGTTACAAAAAATAAAAAAATATTTACAAACATAAGAAAAATATTACAACAATTTTAAACTAATTACACCTACTCTAAGCCCCCTAATAAAATAACAAAGCCCCCCAAAATAAAAAAATTCCCTACCCTATTCTAAATTAAAAAAGTTACAAGCTCTTTTACCTTACCAGCCCTGAACAGAGCCCTTTGCGGGGCATGCCCCAAGAATTTCAGCTCTTTTGCCTGTAAAAGAATAAATACAATACCCCCCCCAACATTACAACCCACCACCCACATACCCCTAATCTAACCCAAACCCCCCTTAAATAAACCTAACACTAAGCCCCTGAAGATCTTCCTACCTTGTCTTCACCATACCAGGTTCACTGATCCGTCCTGGCTCCAACATCTTCATCCAACCCAAGCGGGGGTTGGCGATCCATCATCCGGTGCTGAAGAGGTCCAGAAGAGGCTCCAAAGTCTTCCTCCTATCCGGCAAGAAGAGGACATCCGGACCGGCAAACATCTTCTCCAAGCGGCATCTTCGATCTTCTTCCAGCCGGTGCGGAGCGGGTCCATCTTGAAGCAGGCGACGCGGATCCATCCTCTTCTTCCGTTGTCTCCCGACGAATGACGGTTCCTTTAAGGGACGTCATCCAAGATGGCGTCCCTCGAATTCCGATTGGCTGATAGGATTCTATCAGCCAATCGGAATTAAGGTAGGAATTTTCTGATTGGCTGATGGAATCAGCCAATCAGAATCAAGTTCAATCCGATTGGCTGATCCAATCAGCCAATCAGATTGAGCTCGCATTCTATCAGCCAATCGGAATTCGAGGGACGCCATCTTGGATGACGTCCCTTAAAGGAACCGTCATTCGTCGGGAGACAACGGAAGAAGAGGATGGATCCGCGTCGCCTGCTTCAAGATGGACCCGCTCCGCACCGGATGGAAGAAGATCGAAGATGCCGCTTGGAGAAGATGTTTGCCGGTCCGGATGTTCTCTTCTTGCCGGATAGGAGGAAGACTTTGGAGCCTCTTCTGGACCTCTTCAGCACCGGATGATGGATCGCCAACCCCCGCTTGGGTTGGATGAAGATGTTGGAGCCAGGACGGATCGGTGAACCTGGTATGGTGAAGACAAGGTAGGAAGATCTTCAGGGGCTTAGTGTTAGGTTTATTTAAGGGGGGTTTGGGTTAGATTAGGGGTATGTGGGTGGTGGGTTGTAATGTTGGGGGGGGGGGTATTGTATTTATTCTTTTACAGGCAAAAGAGCTGAAATTCTTGGGGCATGCCCCGCAAAGGGCCCTGTTCAGGGCTGGTAAGGTAAAAGAGCTTGTAACTTTTTTAATTTAGAATAGGGTAGGGAATTTTTTATTTTGGGGGGCTTTGTTATTTTATTAGGGGGCTTAGAGTAGGTGTAATTAGTTTAAAATTGTTGTAATATTTTTCTTATGTTTGTAAATATTTTTTTATTTTTTGTAACTTAGTTCTTTTTTATTTTTTGTACTTTAGCTAGTTTATTTAATTATATTTTTTTTTAGCAATTGTGTTTAATTAATTTATTGATAGTGTAGTGTTAGGTTAATTGTAGGTAATTGTAGGTAGTTTATTTAATTATTTTATTGATAGGGTAGTGTTAGGTTTAATTATATCTTAGGTTAGGATTTATTTTACAGGTAAATTTGTTATTATTTTAACTAGGTAGCTATTAAATAGTTCTTAACTATTTAATAGCTATTGTACCTAGTTAAAATAAATACCAAGTTGCCTGTAAAATAAATATTAATCCTAAAATAGCTATAATATAATTATAATTTATATTGTAGCTATATTAGGATTTATTTTACAGGTAAGTATTTAGCTTTAAATAGGAATCATTTATTTAATAAGAGTTAATTAATTTCGTTAGATGTAAATTATATTTAAGTTAGGGGGGTGTTAGTGTTAGGGTTAGACTTAGCTTTAGGGGTTAATCAATTTATTAGAATAGCGGTGAGCTCCGGTCGTCAGATTAGGGGTTAATAATTGAAGGTAGGTGTCGGCGATGTTAGGGAGGGCAGATTAGGGGTTAATACTATTTATGATAGGGTTAGGGGTTAATAACTTTATTATAGTAGCGCTCAGGTCCGCTCGGCAGATTAGGGGTTAATAAGTGTAGGCAGGTGTCGGCGACGTTGAGGGGGGCAGATTAGGGGTTAATAAATATAATATAGGGGTCGGCGGTGTTAGGGGTAGCAGATTAGGGGTACATAGGGATAACGTAGGTGGCGGCGCTTTGCGGTCGGAAGATTAGGGGTTAATTTAAGTAGCTGGCGGCGACGTTGTGGGGGGCAGGTTAGGGGTTAATAAATGTAATACAGGGGTCGGCGGGGTTAGGGGCAGCAGATTAGGGGTACATAAGTATAACGTAGGTGGCGGCAGTTTACGGAGCGGCAGATTAGGGGTTAAAAAAAATATGCAGGTGTCAGCGATAGCGGGGGCGGCAGATTAGGGGTTAATAAGTGTAAGGCTAGGGGTGTTTAGACTCGGGGTACATGTTAGTGTGTTAGGTGCAGACGTAGGAAGTGTTTCCCCATAGGAAACAATGGGGCTGCGTTAGGAGCTGAACACTGCTTTTTTGCAGGTGTTAGGTTTTTTTTCAGCTCAAACAGTCCCATTGTTTCCTATGGGGGAATCGTGCACGAGCACGTTTTTGAGGCTGGCCGCGTCCGTAAGCACCGCTGGTATCGAGAGTTGCATTTGCGGTAAAAATGCTCTACGCTCCTTTTTTGGAGCCTAACGCAGCATTTGTTTGAACTCTCGATACCAGAGTTAATTTTATGGTGCGGCCAGAAAAAAGCCCGCGAAGCGTTAACAGCCCTTTTACCGCCAAACTCCAAATCTAGGCCTAAGCATTTAATACTTCAGCTGCAAGCTGAGAAGGAAAAAAAAATAGCTCATCAGTGCTGAGGTAATGCTTTGCCTTTGCGGTGATCTCATGAGATTTCATGGAACTTACGTTAAACTTAATAGGACAATGACATGACTGTACCTGCACATGACAGATGCACACTCCCTAACAATATTGGGACAAGCATCCTGATTGACTACTATGGGCTAGATTTATTAAAGCCCTACGGCTGCAAGTTCTCATAAGAACTTGCTCGCCGTATTTATCAAGCAGCGGTCACCAGACCGCCGCTTCCCTAACCTATTCGCCACCTCTAAGGTGGCGAAATTCAATCTCCTCGGTCTAGTCAGACCGAGGAGATTGACAGCTCCTGCCCGCGCTTGATTGGCTGTGCGCGGGCGGGATTGCACGCAAGCGCAAAATTGCGCTCGTGTGCAATAGCGAATACCTGCGGGTAATTTCACCCCGCCACATGCGAGCTGAAGCGTACAGGGGCGCGTATACTCCTCAACTTTAATAAATCTAGCCCTTAGTCTCTTTACAGAGTGGTGTGAATACTTAGGAAATTTGAGGTAAAATATCTTCCTTTTTTACATAGATGTTCAGGTGATATTTTCTAGTCCGCTTTTAACAGCTATGCTGCATCACTTTCGTGTGTTTCAAGATTTGGGTATCATGTCCCTTTAAATTGGTATATTCCATATTACCCAGGCCGCGTTCGGGCAGCGCTCCAAGCAAACTGGGACTCGCTTGGAGCGTTTTCTGCACACTTGCAAGTGAGAGGCTGGGCGTTTTTTGAGCGATCTGCTGACGTAAGTCCCAGCGCTTCCAGCGTGCTGGAAAAGCTGGGACTTTTCAGAGCAAGCTCAGACGCTTGGCAACATGGCAGCCTCCACACACGTGTTGCTGTGGAGGCTGCCATGTTTTTATAAGCAGCAGAGGAGGGACAGGTGAGGCGGATAAGTCTGACAGCAGCATTTAGTACAGGGTAAAGTGAAGATAGGTTACTTAACCTATCCCCACTTTGCCCTGTACTAAATGCTGCTGTCAGGCTTATCCGGTGTTATGCAGAGAATGGTTTCCCTAGTGAATATGTGTAGAAAGCAGACGACATTAAATGTGCCATGTTGCTCACAATTATACATTAGTGCTGTCCTTTCTAACGCATTTGGTTCAATGTAATGTACAAGCAGATACAATGTAATGTACAAGCAGATGTTGACAGACACAATAACCCCCTTTGGCAATTAAACCTCCGGGTTTAATTATTAGAGCACCGTTGGTTTCCCCTGCCTCTCGGCAAACATCAGAACTCTGACCTACCTCCATCAGCCCCTGTAGCTTAATCTGCCCCATTTGAGTGATGGGAGCTGCAGCCCTTATATCTTTATTTATTATTAGCTGAATGGGGCAGGATAAGCTACAGGGGCTGAGCTGAGAGCAACTGAATGGAGGTGGGTCAGAGTTTCAATGTTTGCCGAGAGGCTGGGGAAACCATTCTCGGCATAACAACGGTGTTGTGTAACAATGCTACAAGGGATCTGAGTAAAAACGTTCGCATGCGCAAAGTCCATTATTGTGCAGCAGATAACTTTTTTTTTTTTCTAAGCTCCCTTGCTTGTGACGTCACCTAGCACCACGTCATCGCTGGAAGTGAAGCGCCTCCACTAGGTCCTGAGCTCTGCCCGAACGCGGCCTTTATTCAAACATTTCTCCATTACTTTATAGAAACACAAACCTTTTAACCTTTATTTCTTCGTAGAAACATAGATTTTGACAGCATATTTCCTAAAAATATAAACTTATCTAGTTTGTAGGACAGCCTTATGCTTATCTCAGGTATTCTTAAAGTCCCCCACAGTGTTTGTCATTACTAATTTTGTGGAAGTTTATTCCGCAAATCAATAACCCTTTCTGTAAATAAGTGCTTCCGCAAATTACTCCTGAATCTACTACCCTTCATCTTGAAATCGTGACCCCTTGTTGTTGAATTTTTTCTTTTTCTGAAAAATACTCAAATATATATAAACAAAGATCTAATAAGAAAGAAATTAGAAATAAAATATTAAAAAAGGGGAAAAGACTCTAGTAGAGATGTTGTCTCCAGTAGATAGGATAATCGTCCAATTGTATCAGCTGAAGGAAGGGGGGGAGGTACGGATATACTCAAGTTACTATCATATCACCTGTTTCCCTTCTCTCCTTTAAGAGATATATATATAGATATATTTATATTAAGCATTTCTTGGTAAGTTTTAATTTTTTAGACCCTGTACCATTTTTGTATTTTTTTTTTTTTCTTTGAGTAGTAGTATAATAGAATTTGGACTAAAATTAAAAAAAAAAATCTCTTTATGTAAGAATAAAAAGTTGAACACTGTTAATTGAAGAGCTCCGGGTTCCATGCAGCATATTTTTTTATTTTTATTTTTTTTAAGCAAACTGCCCCAAGTCATTAGATGTGCACTCGGATTTGTTAAGGTTCTGAATGAGGAAGAAGGTGGCCGCTCAGGGCATTCAGCTCTTTTCGGAGCCGGATTTCTTTTTGTGAAAGTGCAACACACGAAGATCTGTTCAAATCTAGATCTTCGTGTGTTGAGCTTTCACAAAAAGAAATTCTGTGTTCTGTCAAGATTTGCTTCTCCATCAAACTTTTCTACCACGATATGCGTATAATTACGTAATCTCACTCCACATGTTTCAAAAGAATGTGTGGAATGCGATTACGTAAATACAAGCATGTGCATATTGTTTGGTATTAAATCTCAATGGAGAGGAACATTTAGTCCTTGCATTCCTTCTTAAAGCAGAAATAGACATGCGCACATGCACAGTAACATTACGTGGTAGTAAATTCCGACAGAGACTTATTTTTTTGTTGTTGTAATTTTATATTTTTTATTGAGGTTATAAAACATACAGATAAGAACAAGGTTACAGTGTATACATGGTCAGCATGTTGATGTGATCATTGGAAGTCCAACTTAAACATTCAAGTTTCAACATGTAATATAGTATACTGAAGCTTAAGTAGCATATTGGTATAAGGTTTCAACAAAATGTATCTAGTACAACATATCATAGATGTAAGGTATAACATTTTTGAGCATATGCACTTCTGAGTCTAAGTAACCAACATACAGAATTAGTGGCAAACCTCTTTTACTTTTTATATATTTATAATTTGCTATTTCCCATTGTGATGAATGGCCACTTTTGGACCATAAATGTTTATAGTATGAATAATTGGGAATAATATTATCAGAATTTGGGGTGTAAGGGGTAAACTAAAAAAGATAGAAGCAGATTACTAAACACTGTCGCCAATAGTAGGTAATGTATAAATCAAAGTAATTGGACGATATCTGGCTATATAACTATGTATAGATATTATATCTAGTCAATTCACCTGGGAGTCAGTATATAAGCTGTAGCTTCTATAATTAAAGGGACAGTCCAAAAAAACTTTCATGTTTCAAATAGGGCATGTAATTTTTTTTTTTTTTTTACCATTTATTTACATTCCAAAACACTGTACAAGTCCAATAAGAACAAAGATAGTACAATAAATAAGGCAAATGTTCAAACATACTATATTCCACAGGCTTTACAAATATTAAGTTATACAGAACTGTTAATTTTGATTGTCATGCACGAATGTAACTGAAATGTACAAAATAAGGGCATGTGATTTTAAACAACTTTCCAATTTACTTTTATCACAAATTTTGCTTTGTTCTTTTGGTATTCTTAGTTGAAAGCTAAACCTAGGAGGTTCATATGCTAATTTCTTAGATCTTGAAGGCCGTCTGTAATCTAAATGCATTTTGATCGTTTTTCACCACTAGAGGGCATAAGTTCACGTGTTTCATATAGATAACATTGAGCTCTGATTGGCTATACTGCAAGTCTGTCAAAAGAACTGAAATAAGGGGACAGTCTGCTGAGGCTTAGATACAAGGTAATTACAGAGGTAACATGTGTATAAATATAAGTGTTTTGGTTTTGCAAAACTGGGGAATTGGTAATTAAGGGAATATCTATCTTTTAAAACAACAATAATTCTGGTATTGACTGTCCCTTTAAGACATCTATATAAATATTTTAGGGGTAAAAGCAAAGGCGTTACTAGAAACCTCAAGGCTTTATTTACATGTACAACCGAAGACAGTTGCAAAAAAGTGTACACTTGATAGCACTCAATCCCACAGTAATGATTATAAGTATAGCGTGGTGTATATGTGAAAAAAATGACAATTTAAAACGTTAAACTTTAATAGATATTGTTAAAAAATGGGCACACTTAAAAACCCTAGAGAACTAGTAGTTGTAACAAGTCGAATTGTCTGCAATAGTAACAGACAAGGTTAAATTATAATGTACATTAGTCAGATATGTATTGTGAATTCAACCAAGGTCTTAAATGTGAGATATATTTATTTTGTATAGTGTCTCACAATAGATGAGAGATATTAAATGAACAGAAAAATGTTTGGTGCAAACAGTAAAGCCAAATTGCATTCATTCGGTACCTATTGGCTATTGGTGTAAATCACCTTTCTGTTATATTCTTTTCACCTTAGAGTATAGGTGAAAAACCTCATATGCCCTATTCTGAAAAATTAAGAGAATGTCTCCTTAATGAGTATAATTGTTATTACATTACTATTATGAGCATATGTGATCCAATGTCTCCAATACTGTGTGGTGTTACTCTTATGGTTGTACAAATAACAGAGGCTGTTAATATACAGCCTGCATAATCAATTATTGTATATGAACAGATGACAAATTTTATAAAGATCACGACAGTATAAATGCTCACATAAATAATATCACTAAATGATTTAGTATCCAAGTAGTTGCAATTTACATAGCTACGATTGTGGATTCTATAGGAGCTAAATAGTAAAATAATTGTAAACTTTCAAACGTGGGTACTATCTCATAATGCACCTTGGTAAAAGTAATAAGGTAATGAAACGTTACCTCTGTATTACACTAATATTTAAATTGTTACTGAATGTTAGATCGTATGAGAGTAATAGAATCGTATTGTTATAACTGAACAGTAATTGTCTTCACAAAGATTAATAGTGGTATCTTGGTAAAAAATTGAGTTAGGATTACCGTTCTATTAAAGTAGCTCATAACATTTGTATTAGATTGATATGCGTATTAAAACTGAACAATACTTATTACTATAAAATATTACTACAGTAGCGCAGTAGCATACTATGTAATAAAATAGTGTGTAGTTTATCTTACAGCTCTATCGATCTGAGTGTACCACTAATTGTAACCGTGAGATCAGTTAACTGTATAGCTTATCATAACGTAACCGTCATAACATTGCATTCAGATATTATCAAGGTATATATTCAATCCGTACCCACTGGTAATTTCTATCTGTGTATAAGTATACACACAAATGTTTTGGTTAACCGTTTGTGCTCTGTAGTTGGTTAACGGTTAAATACATAGAAAATGAGTTCAAAAATAGTTACGCTTCCAATATTGCAACACAAAACTATATTAGTCCCCAGTCCCTCCAAGAGTAAGAGTATGCTGAGTTAAGTTACAGATTGGATACATAAATGACTCCGGAGCTATAGAAATTATACAATTATCCGCTAATATGAGACATTTGGTCTCAGTGTGTTGTAGCAGGAGAAGCTCCCAAGTGAAATTCACTTTCTGACTAATCTGAGTATACGATCCTCGTCAGCTCAGATATCAATGTTTACAACTCAAAAAGTTCAAACTAGATTTAAAACTGAGGGGTCCCAATTCCCCCTACTCCTGACATGTTTTGCCAGACACACCAGCTTTTTCGAAGGCGGGGCGCCACGGATTCCGCGTTTTTTTTTATACTCTAAAACCACGCCTCTGATGGTTTAATGGCGAATCAGATCTTAAATCGTGTGCTTAGTGTAGTGTTACAGGACACCTCAAGGCCCCAGTGCAAAAATCCATGAAAATCCTTCCAAAAAATGTGATTTTGATACATTTTTAATTTTTCAGTGTTTTGTTTTTTTTTAACAAATGTAACGGTAAAAAAAAAACTGTTAATAATGTCAACTTACACTTAAAATGAGAAAGGGACAAACACACCTGCACTGTGTGACCAAGGAAGGAATACAGTGACTGACACTAGACAAGAAACTGGACGTGAGACTGACTGACACCAAACTGTAAACAGGACATGAACCTCTGCCTAATAGTATAACAGAAACTGGATACCTCACTCAGACATTAATTTGTTAGGGACTTGCATTTATAAGAACCAAAAGGTCCATCATGTATTTTCTTATTTCCTTTCAACTGCATAGCAACCCTCAGACAATAACTTTCATAATGGCAGTATTATTGTTATAAACATTAGTAATCATTTTATCAGCCTATCTTTCACCACCCCTTGTGTTCTAGTGCACATAATTATCCTATCCTACCAAATGTCATTTGTGTAGAATATATATATATATATGTATGTATAAAAAATACAGAGAATGAATGAATGGATTAAATGTTTGGTTTGTAGCTACTCTCAACCTGTAACCCTATGTACAAAAAAAATCTGATTTTTAAAGAAGCATGACACCCAAAAATGTTCTTTCACGTTTCAGATAGAGCATACAATTAAAAACAACTTTCCAATTTATGTCTATTATCTAATTTGCTTTGTTCTCTTGGTACCTTTTGTTGAAAAGAATACCTAGGTAGGCTCAGGAGCAAAAATGGACTACTGGGAGCTAGCTGCTGATTGGTGGCTGCACATATCTACCACTTGTCATTGGTTCATCCAGTGTGTTCAGATTGCTTCCTGTAGTGCAATGCTGGTAAACAAAGAATATCAAAGGAATTAAGTAAATTTGCTAATTGAAGTAAATTTGAAATCTGTTTAAAATTACATGCTCTAATTGAATAATTAAATACAAATTTGGGGTTTAATTTCCCTTTAAATCGAGCAGACAATATAAGAAAATTTATTCTATAAGCATATTTATTAAAGTGACAAAAACATTAGCAACCTTATAAACATTCTAGCAGTAACAATTTTATCTACAAAATCCAGCATGGAATACTAAGGATTATGGGATAGTTTATGGCCGCCTAATTTATGTTCCAAATTCACATAGCGTTTAAAGGCACATTTAAAAGAAACGTAAAATTCAAACAAGTAGATCGTTTTTTGTAACCAATTATAGTAGGGAAATTTCAGCCGCAGAAAGTTTCGGCTGAAAATGGCATTTTTTGTTACTTCGTTTTTTGATTTTTTTTTTGCCTTTTTATTTTTGGTAAAATTATTGTGTAGCATATTTCAAATTTGATGCCAGCCTAGAGCTGCTGTTTGAGTTCATTACTTGACTTACTGTTTTGCATATAATAATAGTTTTCTAGGACTATACTTTATTTTGATAATTGGTAACAAAAAAACAACAAACGGTTAAATCTGATTCTGTTACACAGAACTAAATAAAGAATACTAGCAATGCACCAAAATTTGGGCCGCCGAAAATGTGCAATTCCAATTTCGGCCCAAAGAGGACCAAAATGGCTAAAAATGTACAGCCCTCCCCTGTTCTATTGAGTTACATGTCTATCCTTAGCATAAGGTGAGCAGCACAGAACTGGTACACAGAGCACACACATAAGTACCATGACATGATGATGATTATTTTTATTTATTTTTTTTATATAGAAGGAAACCAAAGTTCTGAATACAGTTTTCAAAGGAGGATAAGTAACATGTTTATAAACATTTGATATTATCAGACACAGCCCTAAGCGCACACAGTGAATATGTATAAGCAAAAAATGAAATATGTCGGCTACAGAGCAACTGTGCAAAAAAAATACTTTAATCCATTAAACCACAAGAATACAGTTCACAAAAGGAAGGGCTCAGTTTTGCGGATGTCCACCGCTATTTATCGTTGGCTCCACACCGCCCCTGTATATGGCTTGATTGGGACTGATCATCTGAGTTTGTTGCTTACAAGGACGTAGGCTTACTGCAGCAGCACTTCCCCTCTTTTTGAATATGTATATGCCTTTATATACAGTGTTCATACATCAGCCTCTTGTGCATAGACATTCTATTTGCTTGAGGCAAATATACGTGCACACTATATATGCATAAGCCCCAAGCTCGCACACAGTTGGTACAAATTAGCACCCACCAGACAATGCATACAAAAAAGCACAATAACTTTCTATAACCACCTTGCACGTAAGATTGTAGCTAAGTCCGGTGATAGTTTACAGGCAGACTCCATCCGGTCAGTGTGATACGCGAACCAGGAAATAGGCGGAGATACGATGAGAGACGATCAGGTGCAGCCACGACCATCGCACGGATAACTACACCCAAAAACAAAACGCATGTCCACCTCGTATTGTTGAATGGCTATAACCACGCTCTCCCTTGTAGAGCTCCACCAGTTTCACTGCAGATCACGCCCTACGGTACAAGTGACAACGCCCATTTGTTGGAGCTTTCCCGCCTACAAGCTCTCTCGGCTACACACACACACTGTAGTTAAAAAATAAAATTCGGTTTCGGTTTTCAGCCCGGGGCATCCTGAATTTTGGGTTTCGGTCCAGAATTTTTATTTTCGGTGCATCCCTGCTAATTAGACCTTTTTATTTAGGTCAATACTGTATGTATCACCACCTTCCCCTACCACAACTTGACTGCTTATTTCGCAGCTGTAAATTCTAATATCATGTAATAGATTTACCAATGTGGTGCAACACGCAAAAGCCCAAAATAATTTCTCATCTATAAATTTGTTTTTTTTTCTTGTTCTTTCTCATAGTAATAAACTCAAAATATGTTCCCTATAAATGGTGTAGGATTGGGGGGAAGTTGGTGAACGTTCTGCAGTATTTAAAGGGACACTGAATCCAATTTTTGTGTGTGATTCAGATAGAGCATGACATTTTAAGCAACTTTCTAATTTACTCCTATTATCCAATTTTCTTCATTCTCTTGGTATCTTTATTTGAAATGCAAGAATTTAAGTTTTGATGCCGGCCCATTTTTGGTGAACAACCTGGGTTGTCCTTGCTGATTGGTGGATAAATTCATCCACCAATAAAAAAAGTGCTGTCCAGAGTTCTGATCCGACAAAAACTTAGATGCCTTTTTCAAATAAAGATAGCAAAAGAACAAAGAAAAATTGATAATAGGAGTAAATTAGAAAGTTGCTTAAAATTGCATGCTCTATCTGAATCTTGAAAGAAAAAAATTGGGTTCAGTGTCCCTTTAAGTATATATCTGTTTATTTCTTAATAGTCAAGAATGACTCTTAGCAGTGTGGTAACAGAATGAATGATAAAGGGACCCTCTTCATTCACTTACTCCTCAAGCATACCCACATCCTCCAAAAAACACAACAAAAAATGAACTAATGAAGTTGTCAAAACCAAAAAATATCTATAAATCAAAAGTAACCTTTGAACAAAGCAGACAATTGTATATGACTTACACTCTGTCTCTTTGGCAGAATACTTTAGACAGAAATGTATCCCACTGGGTTTGAGAAGCCATCTACACCCTACACTGTTCAGGATAAAGCTGAATATTGCGATAAGTTTGAGGACATTTTGAATAAATGCTCATACGATATTATACTCACAATTGAATATATTCCGAAAGAACTACCTAAAATGCAGCAATAAATAGATGCAGCTGAATTGGCATTGAGAGAATTAAAAACAGAAATTTTAAAAAAAAATCTTGGAGAGTAAAAAATATAAAAAATTCCAAAGGGACCTATCAGATTATCAGAATAACAAGGTGTATGGATGGCACAACCCAGATTTTGTACCCGTCAGAAGAGTAAGGAGAGGTCCACAATTTAATAATTTTACATGAGTCCTCCTCAGATAGTAAGTTTAGTGATGCATCTACCCCTTTTCCTATCAGAGGCCGTGGGGCCAGAAACCGAAGAAGAGAAGTATAGGAAACACAGTATCAGATATCAACAAGACAGAACAGGAGGTAATGGAAGATATTTTAGTAGTAAATATCTTGGGGGTTAACCATTGATGATGCTGTGTTGAAAATACTACAAAAAGGTCTATCATTTGTCTTTACCAGACTTTTTCTCGATTGAATGTGATTTGCAAAAATTCTTTAGAAACCTTGGATTAAAGAGTTTTTTTTGCAAATAAGGAGGACACGCCCAGTCGAGAGGTTGAGAATACTCCATTTAAATTTCACACTAAAAATATTAAACCAAAAAGTAATTTTAATCCTCCCTCTACCAATTCATCAGTGGAGGCATATATTACAGTAGTGAAACACCAATTTGAGAAATTGATAAGAAACCTCAAATGTAAAACTAAATTTATCCTCACAGCATCTGAGAGAGGTTTAATCCGAGATATTCAAAACCATAAGGAGATTGTTTTGAAACTTGCTGACAAGGGAGGAGCTTTGGTGATAATGAGCAAAAACAAAGTCACACACCAATTATCAGATAAGTGTAATTATAATGCAATACCATTTGACCCCACTTCTAGGATTCAACAAAAAATTAGGAAGGTAATAGAGGAAGCTCTGCTTATGGACCTAATTACACAAAAACAGGCTAAATTTCTGACTAAGGATAACGCAATTATCCCTGTATTTTACATATTGCCAAAGATTCATAAGAGCTTTGAAGATCTGCCGGGACGCCCAATTATGGCTGGTACGAAATCAGTCTTTCAACCTCTGGCAATATTTTTAGACCATCTGATCAGACCACTTCTGGGGTATGTACAATCATATTTACAAGACACTACAGATTTTTTGAGTAGAATTGCATCTTTGGTTGTATTCCCCCCCCCCATAGCATTCTTGTCACAATTTACATTGCAAGCCTTTATACCTCGATCCCATATAAGTTGGGCATAGAGAGTGTTTCTATTTTTTGAATAAAGACAGACTATACTCACTGAATGAGAGAAGACTGATACATGATTTATTTCAGATATGTCAGTTTTTTTTCCCCTGTTTTGTTTGCCATGTGTGCTGGCAGCCATTTTACTCACCTCTCTTGCTGACTATGGTGCATTGTGGGGGATGCTGCTCATTTCCTGCACTTCCTTTTATGGCCAGACTGGTGTGCATCATCCGTGTGAGACAGGATGCAGTCTCAGAATTGTGATGTCATCACTTGTTATTTAAAGGGCCTCTGTTCAGTATGCTTTGTCCTAGCTTTGTCTCAGACCTGTTTGTGAGAGCTCCTGTGTATTACCTGGCTGCCTGACGTCCTTCCTGGTTCCTGATCCCTGGCTTGTTCCTGACTGCCGTTTTCCTTGTTCCTGATTCCGGCTCGTCTGACTATTTGCTTTGGCTCCTGACTCAGCTCATCTGACTACCAGCTCTGGTTTTGACTCCTGGCTTGTTATTTGACTTGTGGGCTTTTTATTATTTTTTGCTATTAATAAAGGTGTGATTATTTTTCCACTTCTGGTCTCAGTCTGATTCCTGGCACCCTGTCAAGATTATTTTGTATGAGAATTATTTTCTCTTCGAAGACACTTTTCTATGTCCCAAAGAAGGGGACTGCAATGGGTTCAAACTTGGCCTCGACATATGCAATATACACACTTCTTTGTATGGACAAGGGAGTTGCTACAAGTTGTCTCCCGATTGAGTCTGTCCAGTGATCCATTTTGAAATTTACAATTGATTATAGCTAGGCAAGTGTCAGTTTTCTAGACACCATGGTGGCTGTGGAGAGGGACTGCCTGAGGTTTGAACTATTCACAAAGAAAACACAGGAACAATATATTCCATTATGAGAGTTTTCACCCACCTTCATTGATTAAAAATTTGCCATTCAGCCAACTGCTGAGAACCAAAAGGATAGTTGATGATCCATTTGTTTGTTAACAGAGGTTGGATGAGATGGCTAGAAAATTTACTCGTAGAAGCTATCCAACAGAAGTGCTAGCCTTGAATTTGGCCAAAGTGGCAGAGATTGAGAGGGTAACTCTCTTAAAGAAAAAAACCTCCAAAACCCATGAAATTCTTTGTTCCATTTGTGTGCCAATATGGTTTTCACAGTAGGCGACTTAAATCTAAACTGGCATTTATTACAGGAAGACAGTCAAGTCAAGGACATTTTCGTGACAGTCCGCTCTTTTCATATAAATACAATAAAAACCTAAGAGATGATCTTATCAGGGCTGACCTGGGTACTATAAAGAAGCCCCTGCAGATGGTTAAAAAAGGTTGTTTTGCATGCATAAATTGCAACAGGGTGACTTTGTGACACATCCACATTCAGGCATGCGTGCGGATTCCCATAAAAGGGCATTTTTCATGTAATTGGCAAGAGTCCATGAGCTAGTGACGTATGGGATATACATTCCTACCAGGAGGGGGCAAAGTTTCCCAAACCTCCAATGCCTATAAATACACCTCCCCACCACACCCACAACTCAGTTTTACAAACTTTGCCTCCTACGGAGGTGGTAAGTTTGTGCTTGTTTTTTATGATTTCTTCTATGATGAGCGCTTCTAAGCATTCTGAAGCCCAATTCCTCTCAAGGTACAGTGTTTGTCAGAGGGATGTGAAGAGAGTATCGCCTATTGATTTTATGGTTTCTTCTTTTCAAGGGTTCTCTGTTATCGGTTGTAGGGATTCATCTCCTACCTCCCTTTTCAGATCAACAATATACTCTTATATACCATTACCTCTGCTGATAGTTTTCAGTACTGGTTTGGCTATCTGCTATATGTGGATGGATGTCTTTCAGTAAATATGTATCATTATTTAAGACACTCTCAGCAATGGTTTTTGCACTTTATGTATTAATATAAAGTTTTAAATTTGTTTTTTACTTCTATTTGCCATGAGTCAGGTCTATGTATATTTCCCTTTGCAGTCTAAACAGTTTCAGTATAGAAATCATGTTTGGGAAGTTTATTTAAACATTTTTTTTACCTGGGGTTCAGTCTTTTTCTAATTTGACTTGTTTTTTATTTTTTCGCGGGCAAATCTAGACTCGCGAGGACGCAAAATGCTGTTTTTTTATTGCGTCATTCTTGGAGCAAATTTTTTTGCCGTGAATTTGCGCCTCTGATGGTGCAAATTTCATCAGAGGCGCAAATTCTTTGACGTTAGTAGTTTTGGCGTGAAATCGTGTTTGCTATGACGTGAGTTGTCATTTTTTGGTGTTTTGCGCCAAAAAATTTAAACTTCCTTTTGTGTAATGCGTCATTATTGGTGCCAAAATTTCGTTATTTTACCCGTCTCCCTCTATTGCTCGCTGTTTTTATGAATTTTAAAAGCTATTATGCCTGCTTTTTTTTTGTTTTGTTTTGTTTTAAAAAATACTGTCTTTGCTTTTCTATCTACTAAAACTGTTGCATTGTGGAAATTGAATGTTTTGCCTAGTGTTATTTTTCTTTTTCAGTTACATTTTGCGAGATGTCCCATTCTGATCCTGACTCTGATATTACTGTAGAAACTATGATGCCCTGAAACTGAAACACAATTCTACAAAGTTAAATGTGTTCTTTTCATTATTAAGCTATTGTTATTTCTTCAGCTCAATTTTGTGGCATTTATTTATCGTGTTTTATGCTAGTAATGTTTCTACATGTACAATGACATTTACTGTTTTTACTTAGTCGGTTAATGTATTTGATTTCATCTGCAAACATCATAACCTTTTATGATATAAGCAATAACATATGACTGCTATTATGCCTTTAAATAAACTTACAAGGTCTTTTCAAAATTGTTAATTAATTTTGTTCTGACCGACAGCATACTTAAGTTTATTCTACTAATGAAGGTTTCTTTGGCTCAAAGGATTCTGTATCAGACAGCTTGTTAAAAATTCTCATTTGAACATTTTTTGTTCGTTGTTAAGGAAATGTTATTTGTAGCTTTTAGGAGTCTAATCCTCCTATTAACTGTTAAAATCCAGATTTGAAAAGTATTAATAAGATTTTTGCTCTTGAGGTTTTTTCCTATTCAATATACTATCTGTAAAATATTCTAGAGAATAGTTATCCCGATTCCCTCATTGGACTCTACTATTATTTCTATTGAAATTGGTGCTTAATTTCAGGATTTTAGAATTTGAATAAAACCTTAGTAGAGCATATTCACATACGGTTTATTTTTAGCTCAGCATTATCTGTGGCTGACATTACTGTTCTTTCAACCTTTGTTGAATAGTTAGCATAAGCAGTTTCAGATTCTCAAGTATATAACTTTGTTTATTTACTTCAGATGTATTCATTTAATTATGTTTACTATATCCATTATTATGGTTTTTATCTCTATCTTGTTAGGATAATATTATCTCCACTATTTCTTGAGGTTTAGAGTTTTTCTGCCCTACTTTTAGTCCGGTGATGTAGAACAGTTGGTGAATGTCCTGACTACAAATGCTTATTCTAGATCTAAGGATCATAGATTCATATCCCGGTAGGGTTAATTCAGCCCTTTGGCGTTCTGAGGTCAATTTATTGTGTACCATTTATTTGGGTAATAACTTTTTTTTTCCAGCTGCTAATTTGGTTAACTCAGAGTGTAAGCACTGAAAAAGTGTTTTTTTGTATCCTTCTGGGAGAAAAACGCTATATAATTACTAGCTATTATACTACATGAAGGTGCGGTTCTCAAACCAGTCCTTCTGGTGGGGGGGCAGATTAAATTGTTTTTGGATGAACTCAGTCCAAAATCTATATTATTCTTAGGGTTTGAATAGATTTTTAGAATGAGACCTTCTATGGGAAGAATCTTTCTTTCTCAGTACACTCTGTGAATTTTTTTCAGGAGTGATTATACCAGTTCTTTTAGCAGGAACAGGGTTTGGGTTTCTATTCAATTCTATTCTTTGTCCTAAAGAAGAAGAGGTTTATTCAGTCCAATCTTGGATCTGAAGACTTTTATATTGTTTTGTTAGTCTCAACTTTTAAGTTGGTGATTATAAGGACTATTATTCCTTTTTGTTCAGCAAGGTCATTTTATGTCCACTCCATTTTACAGGATGTTTATCCTCATATTTTATTTCATTCAGACCACTTGTGGATTCTGGGATTTTCTTTTTTAGATAAGCTTTACCAATTTGTCGCTTTAACTTTTGGTCTAGCGACAGCTTTATAAATCTTTTTTTCAAAGGTTCTTGGTGCCCTTCTTTCTGTGTTCAGACAGTAGGGTATTGTGGTGCTTCCTTATTGGATGGTATCTTGGTAATAGCTTAAACTTTTTCTTTTTTTCCTAAGGTTGTGAATTTAAACAACATTAGTAGAGAAATTGTTTTTCCTTCCTTGTGTCCTAATCCTAAATAATTCTTTGGGGGTTCTTTACATCCTTTGGATGTGGTTAGAGCTTTATAATTCTATATCAAGGTTATTAGAATTTCAGAAGACTTCTAGTCTTATTTGTTGTTTTTCTGGTTCCAGAGAAGGTTATAAAGCCTCTGCCATTTCTTTGGCATCCTCGTTAAAGCTTTTGTTTCTCAAGGCTTATTTGGAGGCAGGTCAGGCTCCTCCTCAGAGATTTACAGCTCATTCTACTAAGTTCAGTGGCCATTTCTTGGGCTTTTTCATAATGAAGCTTTGGTCAATCAAATTTTGGTCTTCTTTGCTTACTTTTATTGTTTTTACCATTTTGATGTATTTTTGGTTCTTCTGAAGCAGTCTTTGGTAGAAAAGTTATTCAGGCAGCTGTCTCAGTTTGATTCTACTGCTTTTGATTTAAGTTTCTTTTCCAGATAAACTTAATAATTGTGTGGATTTAATTTCTCAGTGGAAATAGCTGTTGCTATTTTATCCCTCCATCTCTAGTGACTCTTCTGTGGTCTTCCACATCTTGGGTATTTCTATCACATACGTCACTAGCTCATGGACTCTTGCCAATATGAAAGAAATGAATTTATCAAGTTCTTACATAAATTATGTTTTACGTAATGTCCCTGTGGGTTGGCATATGTTGGCGAGACAACCCAGTACGCCAAAGACAGAATACTCCCAACACAAAGCAGCTGTTGGTAATCTGGATGAAGATGCCTCAGTGGCACACCATTTTACAGTAGCTTCCCACAATATAATCAAATTAAGGTTTCAAATAGTCGATGGTGTACCCCCCTCCCCCCCTCAGATGTGTGGGAGATAGGCGGGTTTGTTTCTTTTTTAACAATCTAGATTCTGTTAAATATTTGATAAATATATGTGAAAAGCTGATCTGTGTAAATATGTATATAGTTGTTAATTTATAAAAATGTGAGGCAGGATTACAGAGAATCTGCATAAGTTAAAGGGACAGTCTACACCAGAATTGTTATTGTTAAAAAATATAGATAATCCCATTATTACTTATTCCCTAGTTTTGCATAACCAACACAGTTATATAAATATACTTTTTACTTCTGTGATCTAAGCCTCTGCAAACTACCCCCTTATTTCAGTTCTTTTGACAGCCATCCATTTTAGCCCATCAGAACTGGCTCACTGGAATTCCACGTGCGTGAGCACAGTGTTATCTATATGACACACATGAACTAACACCATCTAGTGGTGAAAAAACTGTCAAAATACCCTGAGAGGAGGCCTTCAAGGGTTTACAAATTTGCATATGAACCTCCTAGGTTTAGCTTTCAACTAAGAATACCAAGAGAACAAAGCAAAATTGGTGATAAAAGTAAATTGGAAAATTGTTTAAAATGACATTCTCTATCCGAATCATGAACATTTATTTTGTACTAGACTGTCCCTTTAAGTATGACGTATGTATGGGGGTTGAATGGCAGGAACCAATATCGCCTATTCGTCCTCCACCCCATGCGCCTTGACAAAGGACGGAGTCCCGAAACGCGTGTCGGATATTGTGTGACGCCATCACCTGTTCCAGGCTGTGTTGCTGCATTCTGTAACGCTAAGACACGGAAACGCTGTTGAAGACTGTGACAGTGAGGTGGGAGACTCGTAGACACGGACATAACTTATGCACAGTAACTGATAGAGACTTACGGACATTAACCCAGAGTTACGGACCCGCTGGCGGGAATAGCAAGTATTGGATACTAAATGTGGGTATACGGTTAAAAGTGGGCTTAAGTGGGAACACCAGTGGTCAGAGTGAGCGAAGATTCAGCATTCAGTTTGAGAGTTTGGACCACTACACACTGCCACACATTAACATTGACTTTTAAGGGTGACTGCAATAGAACAGGCGTGGCAGGACACAAGTTTGGTCTAGAGAATGCTTTAAATACATTGGGACTGCTTAACCTTAGAGTGTTGACATATGGTAAACGATACCACCACTCAGAGAATACTGGATTACAGCTGGGATCTATATACAACATAGTGACTCTGTTTATAGGTGATGAGTCATTTTCCCCTTTGTGATGCCTTGGGGGTTGTATATATTAATATATTTTTTTGTGAATATTTCTTTGCAACTTTAGATTTGATTGATTGATTTTTTTGGTTTTGACAACTTCATTAGTTAATTTTTTGTTTTGTTTTTTAGTGGATATGGGTATGAGTGAGGAGGAGTAAGTGAATAAGGAGGGTCCCTCTTGTGATTATCATTTATTCTGTTACCACACTGCTGAGTCATTTATTTTTAAAGACACAATGAGTCCACGGATTTCATCCTTGTGGGATTACGCCTCCTGGTCGGCAGGACGAGGCAAAGAGCACCACAGCAGAGCTGTATATATAGCTCCTCCCTTCCCTCCCAATCCAGTCATTCTGTTTGCCTACGTTAGTGATAGGAGATGGCAAAGTGAGGTGTTAGTTTTTGATTCTTCAATCAAGAGTTTATTTTAAAAACAGTGCCAGAGTGTGCTGTTTTGTTTAGGGTGTAGCCGTAGTCCATATAAGTCTCTACAGAAGAGCATTTGGTGGCTTTAGCGCAATGGGAACTGGTGGGACATAATTCTCACTGCGCCTCCCATATGATTATGCTGCCCTTTTGATATCGTATCTGTTTCCACAGGGCTGTGGGAGGGAAAGGACCTCCTACACCTGATGGAGCTGTCTTGATGTCAGACAGCGTTGATGTAAGTGCAGGTTCTCTAGTGATTCTGGGACACTTGGTTAAGCTCAGAGGGGACTCTGCACTCGTAAGTTAATACTTTATATTTCAGGGATTTAAGGCTCTTCAGATGAAGGGGGTTTCCCATGATGACAGCATGGGTACAGGCACTGGGCTAGGCTAAGGGGACTCTACCGGACATTTTTTATTCTTATAAAACTCCCGGTACGGACTGTATAGAGATTGACGCCCACAAGGGGCGGGGCTTATATTCATGCAATTCTTAGATGTTGCGCAGTTTATTTGACACTTGTTTCCGGTTTTACTACGATTGGTATGCCAATCTGGTGGACATGTCATCTCTGCCACCTTGGAAGCGTCCATTGAGGAGGGACCTTCTCATTCAGGGTCCCTTCCTTCACCAGAATCTAGTTTCTCTGCAGTTGACTGCTTGGAGATTGAACGCTTAATCTTATCCAAGCGAGGGTTCTCTGATTCGGTCATAGATACCTTAATTCAGGCGCGTAAGCCAGTAACTAGGAAGATTTACCATAAGATATGGCGCAAATATCTTTATTGGTGTGAATCCAAGGGCTACTCATGGAGTAGAATTAGGATTCCCAGGATTTTGACCCTTCTCCAAGAGGGATTGGAGAAGGGGTTATCGGCGAGTTCCCTAAAGGGTCAGATCTCTGCCTTGTCTATTTTGTTGCACAAGCGTCTGGCAGATGTACCAGATAATCAATCTTTTTGTCTGGCTTTGACTAGAATCGGGCCTGTGTTTAAACCAATTGCTCCTCCATGGAGTTTGAATTTAGTTCTTAAATTCTTCAAGGGGTTCCGTTTGAACCTATGCATTCCATAGATATTAAGTTATTATCTTGGAAAGTTTTGTTTCTTGTTGCCATTTCTTCTGCTCGAAGAGTGTCTGAGCTTTCGGCATTACAATATAATTCTCCTTACCTTATTTTTCATTCAGATAAGGTGGTTTTACGTACTAAACTTGGTTTCCTTCCTAAAGTTGTTTCAGACAAGAACATTAATAAGGAGATTGTTGTTCATTCCTTGTGTCTTAATTCTTCTTCTCAGAAGGAACGTCTGTTACACAATTTGGAGGTAGTCCGTGCTTTAAAACTTACTTACAAACTACCAAGGGCATTCTTCAATAGTCTTCTTTATTTGTCATTTTGTTCAGGGAAACGTAAGGGTCAGAAAGCTACGGCTACCTCTCTTTCTTTTTGGCTGAAGAGTATCATCCGTTTTGCATATGAGACTGCTGGACAGCGGCCTCCTGAAAAAATTATGGCTCATTCCACTAGGGCTGTTGCTTCCTCATGGGCATTCAAAAATAATGCTTCTGTTGAACAGATTTGCAAAGCTGCAACTTGGTCCTCTCTTCACACTTTTTTTCAAAATTTTACAAATTTGATACTTTTGCCTCGGCTGAGGCTGTTTTTGGGAGAAAGGTTCTTCAAGCAGTGGTGCCTTCCGTTTTAGGTTCCCTGTCTTGTCCTCCCTCCCTTATCATCCATGTACTATAGCTTGTATCCCACAAGTAAGGATGAAATCCGTGGACTCATTGTGTCTTTAAAAAGAAAAGAAAATGTATGCTTACCTGATAAATTTGTTTCTTTTTAGACACAATGAGTCCACGGCCCGCCCTGTTCTATGAGACAGGTTATTTTTTTTTGTTAAACTTCAGACACCTTTGCACCTTGGCTTTTCCTTTCTCTTCCTAACTTCGGTCGAATGACTGGATTGGGAGGGAAGGGAGGAGCTATATATACAGCTCTGCTGTGGTGGAAAAACAAATTGTGCTGAAGCTGGGGCCCCTTGATGGGGGACCTCCCGGGGGTTTGGTCGTGAACACTGCACCCCCAGTAGTTTTGCCCCTGGGTAAAAGGCATCATCTATGGGATACATTTTCCTTTGTTTACTAACTAAACTTTAGTGGGGGGGACAGAGCTAGTAATAGAATAAAAAGATTGCAAAGTCTATATGGAGCATGGTATATAGGACTAAATAGGTCTATACATATTGAAATTAACTCTAGGTATGAGGTATATGATAACCATGTACTCTATCTGCTTATTCTAAAATGCCTTTTGCAAGGACATCACGGTATTCTAGTGCACTATAGATATACTATGACCATCGATTGGCCACTCTATAGTTGTATAACAATAGAAATTGGTGACGAAGACTTATTTTAGCACATTAAAGTGAATAAGTTTTTTTTTAAATGTTTACATATGTTGAAACATATCTGTTAATATACAGTAGCAGGGCACTCTTTTTAAACAATGTATTCACTTTTATATTTTAAAGTAAGCAAAATTTGCTACCACATAATGTTACTGCACATGCACACGTGTACGTGACCACTTTCATGAGGAATGCAGAGTCATTTTCATTTCCATCGAAATTTCCTACCAAAGATCTGTGCATGCTTGCTTTACATCATCACATTCCACACATATTTTGAAACATATGTTGTTTGTGTGGAATGCTGTGACGTAATTGTGTGCATGCGCAAACCATGGTACAAATTTAAACAGAGAAGCAAATCTGGACAGAAAAGAGCCGAATGCTCAGAAGCAGTCGCTGCTTTCCTTATTTGGATCCTTTCAATATGAAAATATAAAAACATTAAAAGAACTAAAGAATGCATTGCAAAAGATGTATACAGAAAATAAATGTTTAAAAAATAAAAACACATATTGTGCAGAATTTTGTAAATAGATATACCACGTTTTATCTTTTCTACCCTTGATTGTAGCCAATGACAGCTAGCTGTAAAAAAACGTTTTGCACTGCTCTAAGCAACCAGTAGCATGGAGCAATTTACTGTGTACTTAGTTAAAGTATTTGATACTCTGATACACGTGACAAAGCACGATTATTATAGTTATTTTACAGCAAATAAAAGCAAAATAAGCAATAATTGTATAGTGAAATGCTGTTTTATTTTCATTCATTACATTTATTAATATATGAACTATTTACATTTTGGTTTTTTTTCTTTAAATATTTTGTTAATATCACTTATGGTTTGATTATTTTAGACAAAAATTAATGTTATATTAGACTAAATGAGAGGTCATATATATATAAAAAATAAAATTAAAAGTAAAAAGGTCTAACTTAAATTCTCATCAATCGTCTCGCACAATCTACATAGGCACATCTCACTACATTCTTTAGGGAAAGGGGCAGAGTTGTGAAGCTCATTTGAGCAGTGAGCTGCCTCCTATATAAAGTTATGAAGCTCTTTGGAATTTCAAAGGAGAGAGCAAGATTAACATCTAGTTCAGTTTAACTTGTATTTACTTGCTGTTTATTATACAGTCTGTATTTACTTGCTGTTTATTATACAGTGTGTATTTACTTGCTGTTTATTATACAGTGTGTATTTACTTGCTGTTTATTATATAGTGTGTATTTACTTGCTGTTTATTATACAGTCTGTATTTACTTGCTGTTTATTATACAGTCTGTATTTACTTGCTGTTTATTATACAGTCTGTATTTACTTGCTGTTTATTATACAGTCTGTATTTACTTGCTGTTTATTATATAGTGTGTATTTACTTGCTGTTTATTATACAGTCTGTATTTACTTGCTGTTTATTATACAGTCTGTATTTACTTGCTGTTTATTATACAGTCTGTATTTACTTGCTGTTTATTATACAGTCTGTATTTACTTGCTGTTTATTATACATTCTGTATTTACTTGCTGTTTATTATACAGTGTGTATTTACTTGCTGTTTATTATACAGTCTGTATTTACTTGCTGTTTATTATACAGTCTGTATTTACTTGCTGTTTATTATACAGTCTGTATTTACTTGCTGTTTGTATAATAAACAGCAAGTAAATACAGACTGTATAATAGTCTGTATTTACTTGCTGTTTATTATACAGTGTGTATTTACTTGCTGTTTATTATACAGTGTGTATTTACTTGCTGTTTATTATACAGTGTGTATTTACTTGCTGTTTATTATACATTCTGTATTTACTTGCTGTTTATTATACAGTCTGTATTTACTTGCTGTTTATTATACAGTCTGTATTTACTTGCTGTTTATTATACAGTCTGTATTTACTTGCTGTTTATTATACAGTCTGTATTTACTTGCTGTTTGTATAATAAACAGCAAGTAAATACAGACTGTATAATAGTCTGTATTTACTTGCTGTTTATTATACAGTCTGTATTTACTTGCTGTTTATTATACAGTCTGTATTTACTTGCTGTTTATTATACAGTGTGTATTTACTTGCTGTTTATTATACAGTGTGTATTTACTTGCTGTTTATTATACAGTGTGTATTTACTTGCTGTTTATTATACAGTCTGTATTTACTTGCTGTTTATTATACAGTCTGTATTTACTTGCTGTTTATTATACAGTCTGTATTTACTTGCTGTTTATTATACAGTCTGTATTTACTTGCTGTTTATTATACAGTCTGTATTTACTTGCTGTTTGTATAATAAACAGCAAGTAAATACAGACTGTATAATAGTCTGTATTTACTTGCTGTTTATTATACAGTCTGTATTTACTTGCTGTTTATTATACAGTGTGTATTTACTTGCTGTTTATTATACAGTCTGTATTTACTTGCTGTTTATTATACAGTCTGTATTTACTTGCTGTTTATTATACAGTCTGTATTTACTTGCTGTTTATTATACAGTCTGTATTTACTTGCTGTTTATTATACATTCTGTATTTACTTGCTGTTTATTATACAGTCTGTATTTACTTGCTGTTTATTATACAGTGTGTATTTACTTGCTGTTTATTATACAGTCTGTATTTACTTGCTGTTTATTATACAGTCTGTATTTACTTGCTGTTTATTATACAGTCTGTATTTACTTGCTGTTTATTATACAGTCTGTATTTACTTGCTGTTTATTATACAGTCTGTATTTACTTGCTGTTTATTATACAGTCTGTATTTACTTGCTGTTTATTATACAGTCTGTATTTACTTGCTGTTTGTATAATAAACAGCAAGTAAATACAGACTGTATAATAGTCTGTATTTACTTGCTGTTTATTATACAGTCTGTATTTACTTGCTGTTTATTATACATTCTGTATTTACTTGCTGTTTATTATACAGTCTGTATTTACTTGCTGTTTATTATACAGTCTGTATTTACTTGCTGTTTATTATACAGTCTGTATTTACTTGCTGTTTGTATAATAAACAGCAAGTAAATACAGACTGTATAATAGTCTGTATTTACTTGCTGTTTATTATACAGTCTGTATTTACTTGCTGTTTATTATACAGTCTGTATTTACTTGCTGTTTATTATATAGTGTGTATTTACTTGCTGTTTATTATACAGTCTGTATTTACTTGCTGTTTATTATACAGTCTGTATTTACTTGCTGTTTATTATACAGTCTGTATTTACTTGCTGTTTATTATACAGTCTGTATTTACTTGCTGTTTATTATACAGTCTGTATTTACTTGCTGTTTATTATACAGTCTGTATTTACTTGCTGTTTATTATACAGTCTGTATTTACTTGCTGTTTATTATACAGTCTGTATTTACTTGCTGTTTGTATAATAAACAGCAAGTAAATACAGACTGTATAATAGTCTGTATTTACTTGCTGTTTATTATACAGTGTGTATTTACTTGCTGTTTATTATACAGTCTGTATTTACTTGCTGTTTATTATACAGTCTGTATTTTGAGCAGACTTGACCAACATACAGCTGGTGAGATAAACTAATCTGACCCACAGGTGTAAAACACCTGGAAAATATAATTATTCGGCATTAATAAACAATTGCCAAATATTACAACAAGCAGAAGGAGTTCAGCTATTCAGCGACGAAAACAGTCAAATCCCGCTACCTATAAGTTGGCAGAGAACTTCAGGCGCACTCAGTTAATGCCCCTTCACCCCCACTCCCTGAAACTGCCATTATTATTTCAAATTAAAAAAAAAGTAAATGCAGGTTGGAAATTATAGAAATATACAAAACGAGATCATAGCTGGTAACAAACATAGAAACAAAAGTGCAATCAGAATATGTATATTTATTGAAGTACAAATGTAATAATGCTTACATTTTAAAGGGACAGAATAATGTTATATAATTCTATACACAGTGCAAAATTCTATAACATTATTGTAGCGGTAACTTAAAAAATTAAAAGTATTTGCTGATTTTGTAGCGTTGGACTGCGCTCCAGGATCTACTGAGCGGGTCTTGGATATCCAAAGTGCTTTGCGGGCTTGCTGGCTAGTCCCTGCACGCCCGGTCGCGATATTGGACTAAATTTCGCTCGCTCCCGCTACTAGACAAGAGCCGGAGTGAGCTACATTTAGTTTAATAGCACGACCGGGCATGCTGTGACTAGCCAGCTTTGGATATCCAAGACCCGCTCAGTAGATCCTAGAGCAGAGTCTAACGTTCAACTACAAAATCAGCAAGTGAAAAATTGTTAAAATGAAATTAGAGGCGCCCTCATAAACTAGCTATTATTAAATTGTCAGTATTGATGTGCTATGTACTACAACCTAGTGATGATCGTAGAACTTATCACTGTATTGTGATGATATATATATATCTCAGTGCAAAGAGTAATGTAGCAAACAAAATAACAACCTACATAAATATATATAAATTGTTAGACATGAAAGATAATATTGTAATGAAATATACTACAATGAAATAACTATCTCTTTATCGGTAAAACAAAAGATAGTCCACACTCTAAGAGTTATTTTGAAAATCTCCAGGCAGCTGACTCATTCCAGATAGATGTTGGCAATCACAGGTTCTGTTCAAAAAGAGAAAAGAGAAGAGGCGCCAAATGGTGTGTATCGTTTAAAATTCAGCAGGCCAAGCCCCCAAATAAAATCTACTTACAAACTTTCCAGCACTTGAGAAGTGCCACAAATGCCTTCTGAACTGTTAGCAGCCGTCCAGCTAGCTGAATTGTACCAGTACTGCTTCAATATTGTGCTGTGTGAAACAAAAAACACAAAAGTGCCACAATAGTGTGTATCAGTGTGATCACTGCCAAAAGCGCAAATATTGAAATGTACTCACAGGATATAGGGCACTTGAGAAGTGCCACAAAGACCTCCTGGACACTTGTCAGCTGTCCAGCTCACTGCTTTCACTGGTATCCTCTGGGCTCAATTGTTCAGGTCACAAAGGCTCCAATGTAGCACCTTGGGATATACCTGCAGCTCAGTGTGCTAATTAGTGCATATATGGCTAGAGATATTAAATGCCAAAAAATGCCGTGCTACTTGTATATTAAAAAGATGTTTAATAAAAACAATGTTACACAACGCGTTTCCCGGTTTCTAAGACCGCTTCCTCAGGTGTAAATTCAAATACAAAGTAGCAAAGTTTTATAGCCCTTGTCGGCGTCTATCCCGACACAGGGCGCATGCGTGAGCAACTTAAAGTTCATTAGCCAATCCGTGCTTTTGCGAAATCATCTGTGGTGTGATAGGTTACTATCAAGGGGCTTGGTTCGTGATGTCATATGTGCATAGTGATTGATATCAGCTCCCGATGTGTACCAATGGAGGCCGACCTTGTAAATAAACACATCGTAAGTGTCTATGATTACGTTATAGTGTCTACATATTGCCTAAATTTATTTATAAATCGCCCCAATTTTTCGATATTTTTCGAAAATGCTCAGATTGGATTAAAGAAAGTTGATCATGCATTTACAAATCATAAATACAATAACGAATAAATGCATTTCTCTATAATGCATATATCCAGACATCTAAATACATTGCTCAATAAATGCCATTATATTTTAACATACTTTTTCATTTAATTAACATAGAACACAGATGCTTCATGTTCTAATTCTGCAGTAATATCCAAATCTCTATCGTTCGTCTAATCCTTACTTAATTAAAATCTTCAAATAAAACATCTAAAAATAATGTAATCAAAAATAAAATTTGATATCCTAAATTAAATAACCTAAAATAAAAAAACAGTTGTAATCTATAAATCATATTGCCCGAGCTCATGAAAAATAACATGATGCTAGACGATATAATAATATAATGATATATATACATGAATATATTCAATATATATCGAATCCGGTTTAACTGTAAATGTTTTTGTCAATGAAGATTACCTCATCAACAAATGGAATTTGATTCTGAATTTTTAAAATTTTATATGTCCTAAAAATCATTTGAATATGCTAGACAATATAATAAGTATATATAAACATGTTCAAAATATATTGAATCTAATATGACTGAGGATGTTTTTGTCAATAGAGACAGCCTCATCAACAAATCTAATGCAATTCTAAACCTCAATTAAAAGCGGCCATGTCTATATTCTCATTTAAGCCATATGGTTGGAGTGTCTTGAGTTTCCAGATCCAAAATGTCTCTCTCTGTCTAAGGTGGATCAGCCTATTTCTACCCCATTTGGGAGCAATGTATTCTAAGGGAAAAATGTTAAATATGTCTGTTTGTCCATCATGACAGTTTATACTATGTCTTGGGACACTGTGATTTACAACCCCATTTTTTATGTTTCTATTGTGTTCCCCCCACCTTTTTCTTTAAGGGTCTTGAGGACCTACCAATATATTGAATTCCACATTGGCACTCAAGGAGATATACCACATAACTAGAATTGCAAGTGAATCTGGAGGTTATCTCAAATTCTTCCTTTGTGGAAAAAGATTGAAATTTTAACCTACTCCCTGATGTGTAGTTGCAAAGGCCACAATTAGGACGATTACATTTGAAAAAACCCCTTTTACCAATTGGCCAGTTGTCCTTAATACTTTTTGTATTTCCCCCTTTACTATATTTGTTCATTACCACCTTACTCGGAGCTAATTTATTTTTTAGAGTTGGAGCTCTCTTAAAAGTGCATATGGGGACCTCCTCCCAAATATTTTTAAGGATACAATCATTGCGTAAAATGTACCAATGTTTGCGTAGAATGTGTTTAATTTTATTATGGTTACTGTTAAATTTAGTAATAAATCTTACATTATTAAGTTTAGACTTTGCATTGCCAGATTCTTTTTCTCCACTATTATTATTTTTTTCAGTGCCTTCATGTTTCTTTTTAAAAACGAAAAACTCATCTCTATCTTTGATCCTGGCTTTTCTATAGCCTTCTTCTACCAGGTCTCTGGGGTAACCTTTTTCTAGAAATCTTGACCTTAGGATATATGCCTGATCATCAAAAGTGTTTAAAGATGTACAATTTCTACGTATCCTCGAAAATTGGTTGTATGGTATATTGTTTACCCAAGCCTTATAATGATTGCTTTTATAATTTAAATAACTGTTTGTGTCAACTGATTTAAAAAATGTTTTGGTGGTCACTCGTCCACTATCATCCCAGCTTAAGACTAAATCCAGAAATTCTATGGTGTTTCTATTTATATTAGATGTTAATTTTAGGCCCATATTATTGTTGTTTAAAGATGAAATGAATTCCTGTGCAGATTCTTCTGTACCATTCCATATTAGTAACAGGTCATCAATAAAACGGCCATAGAACACCAGGCCCGCCCCCAAAGGAGACTTATATATATATTGCTCCTCAAATATCCCCATAAACAAATTTGCAAAACTGGGGGCAAACCTGGTGCCCATGGCCGTTCCCTTGATTTGTAGAAAAAACCTTTCCTGATATACAAAATAGTTGTGTTTTAAAACAAAAGATATAGCCTCCAATAAAAATTGCCTTTGATTAGAAGGTAGAAATTGATCCCTTTTTAAAAAATCATCTATTGCTTCCAAGCCCAGATCGTGACTTATATTTGAATATAGGGAGGATACATCACATGTACACCAGATTAGATCACGCCCTGCTCTTTCAATTTTAGAGATCTTGGATATAAGATCTGGGGTATCTTTAATATAGGATTCTAGGCCCATAACTGGTTTTTTAAGATAGGTGTCTACATATTCCGATAAATTGCAAGTTAGATTTCCAATACCAGAAATAATAGGTCTCCCTGGTGGACACTTTGGGTCTTTGTGTATTTTCGGGAGGTGGTAATAATAGGCCAAATTTGGGGATGTAGGTACCAAATAATCTCTCTCTTTTTTATTTATAATCCCTTCTGAAAAGCCTTTATCTATTAGTTTGGTGAGTTTCGCCATATATGTCAGCGTGGGGTTAAAAGTCAGTTCCCTGTAATAACATGGATCTAACAGAATTTTATTAGCTTCTTCTGCAATATAATCTGGCATACAAAATCAGCAAATACTTTTAATTTTTGAAGTTACCGCTAAAATGTTATATAATACTGCACTGTGTGCAGAATTTATATAACATTATTCTGAACATTTACTGTCCCTTTAATTTACTTCAGACAGATGTTGTGTTTTGAAAATGTAATTGTAACAAAACTGTCATGTAGTACCATATTGTACTGTGCTTGTCTTTCCTTCACATCCAGTAATGTAGTGAACTCCCCTTAGCAGAGATATAGCAACATGTCTTTTTCTAGAGTCCCATGAAGGATCTTTTTAGATAATCTTGCATGAGTAGTAAACTTTTGAGCCCCTAGTACAGTGATGGCAAACCTTGGCACTCCAGATGTTTCAGAACTACATTTCCCATGATGCTTTGGCACTCTGAAGTCCAGTCGAGCATCATGGAAAATTTAGTTCTTAAACATCTGGAGTGCCAAGGTTTGCCATTGCTGCCCTAGTACTTTACCAAGAATAAAACTCAATTCCCCAGTGATCAAAATGAGAACAATGAAAGTCCATGCAAGTGTAACGTGAAAGATAATAAAAGTTCACTTATCTCTACTGTACTTGCTATTTCTCTTCTGAGCAGGGGGTGCAAAGACTCTATCCTTCCAACTGGGGGTTGTCTCCCCTAACTTCACAGGAGTAGCTATTCCACTCTGTCAGCAGATTATGAAGTAAACCAGATAGAGAAGCCTTCACTGCACACACAATCGGCAGAGCTTTTATGGCCCTTGTAAGATGCACCAAACTGTGCCATAATCTTCAAGAGAAAACTCTGCCTTTGATTTCCACCTCCAGTAGATGCCCCCTTTAGCTCGTCACTCACACTGGTATAGTAAGGAATCACATGGAACTCCTTAACCCCTTATATTGAGTGGACTTAATACTTGATAAAAAGAGGCCTACCAAAACTAGGTTGCTCAGGCAAAAAATGAATTGAAATATAAAAATACACAGAATGCCGGTGTTCTGACATCTCAGTTAATTAATGAGATTGGCTAATCACGTCACTTGCGGTTATGTGGAATCGGCTGTCTGACTACAAATTCACTCACTGTGCATGCGCTCCACTGCGTCACTGTATTCCAATCGCTGCACGTCAATGCATTGTTATCAGACATATACGCTGCATTGTAATTCCCAATTTATTTATATAACCATATCATTCACTTAAAGGGGCATTGTAATGCAAAAATTGCATGTATTAATTTATTAGAACATATAATTAGTATATTACTGTGCGAATTAGAGCTTGTTATTATATCACTATAATCTCCTGTTTAATTATCAATACATGTTAAATCCAGATGTATTTATTTTATGAGATTAACCGATGCATTTTATACCATATCATACCAAGTATATCTGTAATGCGTGTAGACTTTAAAAGTGCTGTTTTTCATTTCAGTTTTTGAGGGTACATACTTTCTTGACGCCAGGAATTTAGTGCAAAGGCAGAACACTATGACTACATGTCCATACTAAGAGGCACGGAACTAGACAAGGTTAAAGAGGCTGCCTTTCAAGTTCCTGAAAATATAGTGCAGGGGATCTTGCCTAGTACAGCCAAAGCTGAATGCTAAACATTCACAAGTGTTTTTTTAATACAAAAGACTAAATCTCTCAATGTTTCATCTTTCTTTCCATAGGCTGTGAAGAAAGCTTATTCCAAGGGTTTCACCCTACATATTAGTGCACTATTTGTTACCCCCAGGACAGCAGGAGCCCGAGTGGATCTTACTGAAGAACAACTCTTGCTGTGGCCTCTAGATGCAGAGAAGGAGGTTATGCCCAAGGAAAACCTCCCTAGGGGCAGCCGTGCCCATCTGACACTAGGCACAGCAGGTGATGTGCAAAATGTCCAGACTGGCATTGACCTGCTGGAATTTGTCAAAATGCAACATTCAGGGAGTGAAGGGGAGAGCATTGAAGAGCTGGGATTGGGCAAAGTATCATACTATGATAATGGAATGTGGATGCTTACTCTGTCCAGAAAGATTGAGGTGAAGGTAATTTTCTCAGGCTACTATGGCAAACCTGGAGCTGCTAACACTCAGAGGGGCAGCAAAAAGGGCATTCTGTCCCAATGCCACATTATGTAACCAAAAAGTTGGGGAGCAATTGGTTAAATCCTTGTGTTTTGCAAGCTTGTAGTTTAGGTGAGGTGGGGAGGGTCTGGGGCTTTAAAATAGAGGCATCATATGTTTTAATAATCCCTGACCCAAGACTATTGGAACAGAAGGAGCCAAATTTCATAAGTTTTTTTTTTTTTTTTTTTTTTTTTTTTTTTTTTTTATGTATTTACTATTTCATTTCTATTATTATTGTACAAATAGAATGAAAACCCAAATGTGGAAATCAAACTGCAAAAGGATTAATTAGGACAAACTCCTTGTAAAACACTGATATACATTGTAAGAAGTTAGCTATCACTGCAACACACTTTATGAGCATGTTAGAATGTTCTTAAAATAAATTACGTAACTTTTATTTAATGCTGAATATTATAGGTCACTGGATACATAGTCATGCAGATATATTAAAACAACAATGCATTTAATGTGTAATTCTGAACATCATCTGCAACATGATTTACATTTGCAGAGAGAAAGAATTATGACATCATTCTTTGATAGCCGTTGGGTCTTGTGATATAAGATTGAAGATATAATATCTAGGAAATGCATCACGCCACTTGACGCCACATTTCCATAGAGTCAGCAACAAATGAACTTTAACACACATACTTATAGTTTTTCCTTTTTGTTTGTCATTTCATTGTAAACACACAACTTGTCTAAGACCCATGCCTTAATAATTAAAGGGACAAAAAATGATATATTTTGGTATTGCATAAGATAAAAAAGAACACACCTAAGACAAAAAAAAAATTGTCCTTGTAAAGAAATATTTTTTGTTTTTTTTAATGTAAATAGCAGTAATGCTTTGTTTAACCCTTTCACTACACTGTTCTAATCCTTGTGTATTAATACAAATTGCCGCCTTGTAAAGGGACAAACAGCCTAAAACTGATTTTGTTTAGTGCCAAATTCAAAGTGATAATAGCTATTTGGTCTCTTAAAACTAAGCTAAGTCATGTCTTCATACTCAGCATACTTTTTCGATGTTCATGTTTAAATGACAGTAAACTCAAAATATAATTCCCCATAAAGGGCCAGATTACAAGTGGAGCAATATTTAAAGCTCTTGCACTAACTACACTAGAAGTAAGCTTTTTGCGTGTCAGGTAGCGCTCTTGCACTATCCCAATGTGTGCAAAAAGCCGAAGTTAGAATATTAACACCCTTCTTGTGTACAAACTAGATTGCATATCCTCAAGTGCACTAAGCCGACATTAATATTTCACATTCCAATATCCTTTTCGCATAGGAGAATATGTTCTATTTATTTATAAATACACATTTCAATATGTATCGAGAGAGACTAAATATTCTGCTATGTGCAGAAAATTGTATTGTGAAATATTTATATATATTTATATACTGTATATGTATATATATATATATGTGTGTGTATATATATATATATATATATATATATATATATATATATATATATAGTTTATATGTCTGTAAATTCATAAATAAATAAAAAAAAATATATATATATATATATATATATATATATATATACACACACACACACACACACACACACACACACACACACACATGTATGTATCTCAGTGTTAAAGCCCTTTTCCTGCCTTTTTTTTTTCTGAGACCTCATATTTTTGAGCTCTTAAATTTTGTTTTTAATAACTTTTTTTTTAGATAGTGTTATGAGTGTAACTATATTTTTTGATGTGTTTAATTACACTTTTTATTTTGCAAAACAGTTAACCAGACGTGTGTTAACTTAAATTGCGCTATAGCGATCACGTTTACTTTCAACTTGTAATACGAGCTCTACATCTGACGCGCACAAACAGCCGCAATAAACCAGTGTTACTGTTAATTATTCATATTTACAAAACATTGAACTATACTTTCATTATTTCTTTTGCTTTTTTCTGTAATTTATAAACTGTAGTACTTTTATTCCTCCTAAGAGAGGCTTGAGCACTTGCCATGAAATGCAAAACCCTGACATTCATATATACTGCTCAGTGATTGGTTGATATATGCAGGAACTTGTTTATATTTTTCCCTAATTGACCACAGCAAAGGAAGCAAGGCTAGCAACATGCAGTAGACTTGGCCAAAAGGATTTGTACCCTTCCACTTATTTTTCCAGGAAAATCCACAATTTTCTGTGGATTAAGTAAAGATTGACAAAGGCATTTGGTATCCACCATTCTTTTTCTCTTGTTAAGTGTATCCAGTCCACGGATCATCCATTACTTATGGGATATTAACTCCTCCCCAACAGGAAGTGCAAGAGGATTCACCCAGCAGAGCTGCTATATAGCTCCTCCCCTAACTGCCATTACCAGTCATTCTCTTGCACCCAACGAATAGATAGGATGTGTGAGAGGACTGTGGTGATTATACTTAGTTTCATACCTTCAATCAAAAGTTTGTTATTTTATAATAGCACCGGAGTGTGTTATTCCTTCTCTTGTAGAATTTGAAGAAGAATCTACCTGAGTTTTTCTATGATTTTAGCCGGAGTAGTTAAGATCATATTGCTGTTTCTCGGCCATCTGAGGAGAGGTAAACTTCAGATCAGGGGACAGCGGGCAGATTAATCTGCAAAGAGGTATGTAGCAGTTTATTATTTTCTGACAATGGAATTGATGAGAAAATTCTGCCATACCGATATAATGTAAACTCAGCCTTAAATGCAGTAGCAGCAACTGGTATCAGGCTGTCATGTATGTATATTTTACACTTCAGTATTCTGGGGAATGGCACTTCACTGGAATTATACTGTATGCATAAAACTTTAGCCTAATTTGCAGGGACTAGCAACAGGCTTTTTAATAACACTCAATTTATTAATGTTAAACGTTTTTTGCTGGCATGTAAAATCGTTTAATTTTCTGAGGTACTGGGTGAAAAAATGTTTTGGGCACTATTTTTTTCCACTTGGCAGTCGTTTTATTTAATTTATGACAGTTTACTGATCTCTCTCACTGTTATGTGTGAGGGGGAGGGACCTTTTTTGGTGCTTTTGCTACGCATCAAAAAATTCAGTCAGAAGTTTATTGTCTTCCCTGCATGATCCGGTTCATCTCTACAGAACTCAGGTGTCTTCAAAACTTGTTTTGAGGGAGGTAATCACTCACAGCAGAGCTGTGAGATTGTAGTTGACTGTGATAAAAAAACGTTTATTTCTGTATTTTTTTTTTTTTTTTTTCTGCTATCAGGGTTAGTTATCCTTTGCTAATGGGAGCAATCCTTTGCTAAAATTGTGTTTTTTACAAAGATTTGATGCTATAACTTTTCAGTTTATTAATTTTCAACTGTCATAACTTTTTCTGTGCTTCTTATAGGCACAGTACGTTTTCATATTATAGTAAATTACTTGAAAAGTATTTCCAAGTTGCTAGTTTATTTGCTAGTGTGTTAAACATGTCTGATTCAGAGGAAGATATCTGTGCTATATGTGCTAAAGCCAAAGTGGAGCCCAATAGAAATTTATGTACTAACTGTATTGATGCTACTTTAAATAAAAGTCAATCTGTACAAATTGAACATATTTCACCAAACAACGAGGGGAGAGTTATGCCGACTAACTCGCCTCACGTGTCAGTACCTGCATCTCCCGCTCGGGAGGTGCGTGATATTGTAGCGCCGAGTACATCTGGGCGGCCATTACAAATCACATTACAGGATATGGCTACTGTTATGACTGAAGTTTTGGCTAAATTACCAGAACTAAGAGGTAAGCGTGATCACTCTGGGGTGAGAACAGAGTGCGCTGATAATATTAGGGCCATGTCAGACACTGCGTCACAATTTGCAGAACATGAGGACGGAGAGCTTCATTCTGCAGGTGACGGTTCTGATCCAAACAAACTGGATTCAGATATTTCAAATTTTAAATTTAAGCTGGAAAACCTCCGTGTATTACCAGGGGAGGTGTTAGCGGCTCTGAATGATTGTAACACAGTTGCAATACCAGAGAAAATGTGTAGGTTGGATAAATATTTTGCGGTACCGGCGAGTACTGACGTTTTTCCTATACCTAAGAGACTTACTGAAATTGTTACTAAGGAGTGGGATAGACCCGGTGTGCCGTTCTCACCCCCTCCGATATTTAGAAAGATGTTTCCAATAGACGCCACCACACGGGACTTATGGCAAACGGTCCCTAAGGTGGAGGGAGCAGTTTCTACTTTAGCTAAGCGTACCACTATCCCGGTGGAGGATAGCTGTGCCTTTTCAGATCCAATGGATAAAAAGTTAGAGGGTTACCTTAAGAAAATGTTTGTTCAACAAGGTTTTATATTGCAACCTCTTGCATGCATTGCGCCTGTCACGGCTGCAGCAGCATTTTGGTTTGAGTCTCTGGAAGAGACACTTGAATCAGCTCCATTAGATGAGATTACAAGCTTAAAGCCCTTAAGTTAGCTAACTCATTTATTTCAGATGCCGTAGTACATTTAACTAAACTTACGGCTAAGAATTCCGGATTCGACATTCAGGCACGCAGAGCACTGTGGCTAAAATCATGGTCAGCTGACGTTACTTCTAAATCTAAATTGCTTAATATACCTTTCAAAGGGCAGACCTTATTCGGGCCCGGGTTGAAAGAAATTATCGCTGACATTACAGGAGGTAAAGGCCATGCCCTGCCTCAAGACAGAGCCAAACCTAAGGCTAGACAGTCTAATTTTCGTTCCTTTCGTAATTTCAAAGCAGGAGCAGCATCAACTTCCTCTGCACCAAAACAGGAAGGAGCTGTTGCTCGCTACAGACAAGGCTGGAGACCTAACCAGTCCTGGAACAAGGGCAAGCAGGCCAGGAAACCTGCTGCTGCCCCTAAGACAGCATGAATCGAGGGCCCCCGATCCGGGAACGGATCTAGTGGGGGGCAGACTTTCTCTCTTCGCCCAGGCTTGGGCAAGAGATGTCCAGGATCCCTGGGCGTTAGAGATCATATCTCAGGGATACCTTCTAGACTTCAAATTCTCTCCCCCAAGAGGGAGATTTCATCTGTCAAGGTTGTCAACAAACCAAATAAAGAAAGAGGCGTTTCTACGCTGCGTACAAGATCTTTTATTAATGGGAGTGATCCATCCGGTTCCGCGGTCGGAACAAGGACAAGGGTTTTACTCAAATCTGTTTGTGGTTCCCAAAAAAGAGGGAACTTTCAGGCCAATCTTGGATTTAAAGATCCTAAACAAATTCCTAAGAGTTCCATCGTTCAAAATGGAAACTATTCGGACAATTTTACCCATGATCCAAAAGGGTCAGTACATGACCACAGTGGATTTAAAGGATGCTTACCTTCACATACCGATTCACAAAGATCATTACCGGTATCTAAGGTTTGCCTTTCTAGACAGGCATTACCAGTTTGTAGCTCTTCCATTCGGATTGGCTACGGCTCCGAGAATCTTCACAAAGGTTCTGGGTGCTCTTCTGGCGGTACTAAGACCGTGAGGAATTGCGGTAGCTCCGTACCTAGACGACATTCTGATACAAGCTTCAAGCTTTCAAACTGCCAAGTCTCATACAGAGTTAGTACTGGCATTTCTAAGGTCGCATGGATGGAAGGTGAACGAAAAGAAGAGTTCTCTCTTTCCACTCACAAGAGTTCCCTTCTTGGGGACTCTTATAGATTCTGTAGAAATGAAGATTTACCTGACAGAAGACAGGTTAACAAAGCTTCAAAATGCATGCCGTGTCCTTCATTCCATTCAACACCCGTCAGTAGCTCAATGCATGGAGGTGATCGGCTTAATGGTAGCAGCAATGGACATAGTACCCTTTGCACGTCTACATCTCAGACCGCTGCAATTGTGCATGCTAAGTCAGTGGAATGGGGATTACTCAGACTTGTCCCCTACTCTGAATCTGGATCAAGAGACCAGAAATTCTCTTCTATGGTGGCTTTCTCGGCCACATCTGTCCAGGGGGATGCCATTCAGCAGGCCGGACTGGACAATTGTAACAACAGACGCCAGCCTACTAGGTTGGGGCGCTGTCTGGAATTCTCTGAAGGCTCAGGGACAATGGAATCAGGAGGAGAGTCTCCTACCAATAAACATTCTGGAATTGAGAGCAGTTCTCAATGCCCTTCTGGCTTGGCCCCAGTTAACAACTCGGGGGTTCATCAGGTTTCAGTCGGACAACATCACGACTGTAGCTTACATCAACCATCAGGGAGGGACAAGAAGCTCCCTAGCAATGATGGAAGTATCAAAGATAATTCGCTGGGCAGAGTCTCACTCTTGCCACCTGTCAGCAATCCACATCCCGGGAGTGGAGAACTGGGAGGCGGATTTCTTACGTCGTCAGACTTTTCATCCGGGGGAGTGGGAACTTCATCCGGAGGTCTTTGCCCAAATACTTCGACGTTGGGGCAAACCAGAGATAGATCTCATGGCGTCTCGACAGAACGCCAAGCTTCCTCGTTACGGGTCCAGATCCAGGGATCCGGGAGCGGTTCTGATAGATGCTTTGACAGCACCTTGGACCTTCGGGATGGCTTATGTGTTTCCACCCTTCCCGATGCTTCCTCGATTGATTGCCAGAATCAAACAGGAGAGAGCATCAGTGATTCTAATAACGCCTGCATGGCCACGCAGGACTTGGTATGCAGATCTAGTGGACATGTCATCCTGTCCACCTTGGTCGCTACCTCTGAAACAGGACCTTCTGATCCAGGGTCCCTTCAAACATCAAAATCTAATTTCTCTGAAGCTGACTGCTTGGAAATTGAACGCTTGATTTTATCAAAACGTGGTTTTTCTGAGTCAGTTATTGATACCTTAATACAGGCTAGGAAGCCTGTTACCAGAAAGATTTACCATAAGATATGGCGCAAATACTTATATTGGTGCAAATCCAAGAGTTACTCATGGAGTAAGGTTAGGATTCCGAGGATATTGTCTTTTCTACAAGAAGGTTTAGAAAAGGGTTTATCCGCTAGTTCCTTAAAGGGACAGATTTCAGCTCTGTCCATTCTTTTACACAAACGTCTGTCAGAAGTTCCGGACGTTCAAGCTTTTTGTCAGGCTTTAGCTAGGATCAAGCCTGTGTTTAAAACTGTTGCTCCACCATGGAGTTTGAACTTAGTTCTTAATGTTTTACAGGGGGTTCCGTTTGAACCCCTTCATTCCATTGATATCAAGTTGTTATCTTGGAAAGTTCTGTTTTTAATGGCGATTTCCTCGGCTCGAAGAGTCTCTGAGTTATCTGCCTTACATTGTGATTCTCCTTATCTGATTTTTCATTCAGACAAGGTAGTTCTGCGTACTAAACCTGGGTTCCTACCTAAGGTGGTCACTAACAGGAATATCAATCAAGAGATTGTGGTTACATCTTTGTGTCCTAATCCTTCTTCGAAAAAGGAACGTCTGCTACACAATCTAGATGTAGTCCGTGCCCTGAAATTTTATCTACAGGCAACTAAGGATTTTCGACAAACGTCTTCCCTGTTTGTCGTTTATTCTGGTCAGAGGAGAGGTCAAAAAGCTTCGGCTACCTCTCTCTCCTTTTGGCTTCGTAGCATAATACGGTTAGCCTATGAGACTGCTGGACAGCAGCCTCCTGAAAGAATTACAGCACATTCTACTAGAGCTGTGGCTTCCACTTGGGCCTTTAAGAATGAGGCTTCTGTTGAACAGATTTGCAAGGCTGCAACTTGGTCTTCTCTTCATACTTTTTCCAAATTTTACAAATTTGACACTTTTGCTTCTTCGGAGGCTGTTTTTGGGAGAAAGGTTCTTCAGGCAGTGGTTCCTTCCGTATAAAGAGCCTGCCTGTCCCTCCCGTCATCCGTGTACTTTAGCTTTGGTATTGGTATCCCATAAGTAATGGATGATCCGTGGACTGGATACACTTAACAAGAGAAAACATAATTTATGCTTACCTGATAAATTTATTTCTCTTGTAGTGTATCCAGTCCACGGCCCGCCCTGTCACTTTAAGGCAGGTAATTTTTCCATTAAACTACAGTCACCACTGCACCCTATGGTTTTCCTTTCTCTGCATGTTTTCGGTCGAATGACTGGTAATGGCAGTTAGGGGAGGAGCTATATAGCAGCTCTGCTGGGTGAATCCTCTTGCACTTCCTGTTGGGGAGGAGTTAATATCCCATAAGTAATGGATGATCCGTGGACTGGATACACTACAAGAGAAATAAATTTATCAGGTAAGCATAAATTATGTTATTTCAAATGTAATGAACTATAAACTTGACTTTTGATTTATGATTTCACATATTACTTTAAACAGTAAAACAAATGAGAACAGCACTGATAAAAAAAATAGTGGTACTTAATCTAATATCTCGTAGCACAGCCTGTCGAGGCAATAACTGCAATCAAGCACTTTCTGTAGCTCTGAATAAGATGTCTACACTTTTTGACTGGGGTTTTGATCCACTCTACTTGAGCAAACTGCCTCTTCCATGTTTCACGGTAGGGATGGTGTCTTTCTTAACCGCTTCTTTTTTTCCTACTGTAAACATGGAGTTGTGATTTGCCAAAAACCTCCTACTTTCTCAGGCTTTTTTGTGTTATTCTCTTTAAATGCAAGGGTACCAATACTTTCAGCCACTTCAGTATGTCCTGAGTTTGCAAAGCAAGGCGCATTTTCCTAACAAAGTGTTTCAAATGTTTAGAATTTTAATTCTATATGGATGAGGTTACAGTACCACTAGAAAGTGGTGTTTTTCAGAAAGCAAAGGACAGGAATTTGCCATAAGATTCCCTGAAACTTGAGTTCACATTTAAACTAGGGTAAGAGTAAAAAAAAAAAATGTTACTGGAATCATAATATGAACTACCATGTCTCTTTAAAAAAGATAAACTAGCATCATGGCTCACTAGCAATATTACTATATTTGAAGCTTAGAAATGTAGTATTTGGCAGCTAAATAGGCACAGTACCACTGCTATTATTTATATCTTTAAAATAAGGACTTTTTAGCCATAAGAAGGAATAAAGTAAAAATAACTAAGACCTTAAATGATTTAGAAAACTTTATAAAAAAAAAAAAAAAAAATTTTATATACAAAATCTTTTTTAATGTATTAGTAGTCCAGTAAAAAGTATCACTATTTACTGCAATACTTTTGTTAGGCATCTGAATAACTTGACTAACATAGCCTATTCTATTCATCAAGATTAATTACACACTCACGCATTCTTTGTTTAAAATTGTTGATATATTTGGTACAAATGTCTAGTGAATGCTTAACTTTATATTCATATAATTTTATGTTCTATTATAGACTTATAAATAAAAAAAATAACGCATACCACAAATAAGGGTTAGCTAAAATGGATTTAGCCACGCAACCATTTTAAGGGCTTCAAAGGTATTGAGAGAAAAAAATAGGACCAAAACCATTCTCAATGATCCTTTATAAACCTTAATCCTGACACAGAATTTCTCATTAAAGTTTAAAAAAACAAACGCAAATAAACATCACCAAACCAACTCCCAATATCACACAAAATTCAACAGAGTTTTATTAGAGCACCATAGGAACTATAGCATAGAAGAGCTTTAAAAAAAAAATTAAAAAAATCTTTTCTATATTTCCCCCCCCCAAATATAAGACACAATTTTATTTTTATGCAAAAAGAAAATGCATTTTGTGAAACTGTTGCAAATTATAGTACACACATTAACATTTTTTTTAAAGAAATAAAAATCAGTTATTGGCTTTAGAAAACATGAAGGTTGGATCTCTCTCTCACGCACAAGATCTGGCATGAATGGCAAGAAAGATTCATTTGGAGGATAGTGGTTAAACTGCTCTCTCAACAAACTTCACGCTGCTCAAGACTTTCCTCATCTTGTCACCTCACATCTACAGAGCTTTTCTATAACTACACCTATTATTATTTGGAATTCTCTGCTTTGCTCCTCAAAATTTGCCCCAAGCTTTCAGAGCTTAAAGTGTCCTTATCGCATAACTGTTGTGATCTTTAAATGAGTCGTCATTTATGTGGTTGCCTTTTTGTAAAATGTACAGTGGTATAATGCAACTGTGTTCGATCAGTGTGGAATGTGTTGGTGCTCTACTAATGACAATAATAATTCCTTGGATTGGTGTCTTGATAGAATGTTGCTTAGCAGGTGTGACATTTTATAGATCTGCATCCTCACATTTTACAAGAAAAAAATGGTAAAATGATTCTTTAGAATCCAATCAATGCCATTGTAAATGTATGTTAAAAAATAAGTGTGTACTTCAATATTATGTAAAATGTTTAAGCATGCTACAACCCTTAAAAAAACATTTGAACTGCATTCTTAACTAATTCCACCTCATTTTATAAAAGCAGTAGAAATTGTCTTTGTTCTAACTACTACTTTTCTAATTTTTGTGTTTAAAATTTCTTTTAATACAGTTTATTAAAAAAAAACAAAAAAACTACGGTGTATGTATTTTTTAATTTTAATTCTTTTCAGCTCTGTTTTTGGATTAGTCATGAAAAACTATATAGTTAACAATAAGTCAATTTATCCTCACTTGTAATAGAGCTTGTGGGAAAAGTCTTGTGATTACTGGAAGTATAAACACACCTTTAATTATGCAGTAGCTCATCACCTTTCCCCTTTCTACTTGGTTAAATTCATATATTGAGAAAAGAATGGAGTTTTAGCCCAACAGGTGTCAGACTAGGCAAAAACATAATAAAAGTATGCTTATTGCAGGATAAATCAATATTTTCTCACTTTCTGGTGGACCAATACTAAAGCTGCTGATGTAAAAGACAAGGTTGTTACCTAAAACTGAAGCAGTAGTGGATCTATGGGGGTGCTATGTTCCCCATATACAAGTTGTAGCACCTTCGTTGAGCCACAGAGGGCAGCACATTTATTGGGCATTGTCTCTCTGATTTTCATACCCCGTCTGATTTTGCTAACTTTTAACTGAGCATGCTCAGTATGAGGTAATTGCATTCCACAGCTCTGGTATTCTGCATGTGCCACCAGCATTATGTAAAAATGAGCTGTATCATAGGCAGAGGATTGGGGGGGTAGTAACGAAAGAAAGCACGCAGCAGTATCAAAAAAGAAAAATCTCAAGCAAAGATAACATTCTAATGAACATAAGCTGTGCACAGTTGCATTGATAGATGTCTTCATGCCTGGCTTGCCTTTATTCCCTAATCATTAAAGTGATTGCAGTATATTTTACAAGAAATACACTTTTACCTTCCCTCACTATAAAGGAAACAAGAATCCCATCCAAGATCCCTGTGTAACATTTGTACAGCTTAGTTAGTTCCTTGATGTGTACAGTTTGTAAAATGCAAGATATATTAGGCTATGTATTCAGGTCCAAGATTTGTGTCATAATATTTGTATACCTTAGTTAGTTCCTTGATATTAAAGAATTATATTTGCGATTCAACTTTTTGACCACCTTTGTTAGCTCGCAAGTTCTATAACCGCCCCTGAACTGGAGAACTTGTCTGTAATATCTTACAGTAAAATGCTGCTTATGCTGAAGCAAAATATTAAATTTTTATAACTTTGGTAAAGTATACAAAGAACATGTAGTGGCAACCTAGGACAATGGTTCAACAGAAGCTTCATGATGGCGAGCCTCTGAAGGTGCTACAGCACTGTGTAAAAAGACCAGGCATTAAAAGATGTTGGCTTCATCTTAAAGCTCATAAACCATAATGATGATTCTAATTGGCTGATTAAGCCCTGAAATTGTTTGACAATAAAATGGAGAACACACCTATAATTTGTTGGTAGATACAAAATACATCAGAAACGTTTGTTCTGACATCACAAAGGAGCACAATCATTTCTTTTATTTGGGCAGAGTGAAGGAGCCACATAATGTTTGAACCAGTAATGCATGCAGAGACCTTTTTGAAGTAAAAATTTAGTAATTTTAAAAGCAGCCTTAGGTTGATGAAAAATAGGGTAAGGAGGGACATGGATTCTTCATGAGGATCCAAAGTGTGTGGCCGCTCGTGCTATTTGGCACTTTTCGGAGACCGATTTATTATTGTGAAAGATCTCCATTCTGGTGAATATTAGCCAAGATAACAGATCTATTTTACGCCATGAATCACTTACGCTCTTTTTTTCTACATAGCTATACTTTGGAATAAATCTCTGCTATTCCATTATATAAATTCACTTGAAAACAATATGTGCAGGATTGAATAAATATCTCATTAAGTTGTCATTTCAGATTTCCTTGTTTGCAATATTGATATTGTTCTTAGGACCATTATTGTTCAAAATATAGGTGTAATTATACAGTCTGTGTTTGCACATTAAAGTTCTGAAAAAGTTACAGCCACTTATTGTTTTCTAAAAGTGACTGGTACCAACATTTGGTTATTTTATTCAAACAGGAGGTGTTAGGATCATTCTTTGTCTTAATCATCTGTGATATCATAGGCCAGTTTGGACCTTTAACCCTTTGAGTGCTAAGCACTTTCCCACCTGGGTGCTAAGGTTATTGAATTTTTTGTTTTTAAATTTTTATTTTCAGATCTCCAAGACTTACACCATTGGAAAGGTTAGGCGATTACCTTTCCAATGGTGGGTCTTGGGGGTCTGTACCTGCTTAGATGCCTGAGATACAGGCGTCTAAGCAGCATGCCCCCTTTCCCTATACTTTGCATAGTTAATTGTTAATAAAGTTGCGCGGTGACGTCATCCGGCGATGCCTGTCACTATGCAGGCCCGATCGCCGGGGTAGGAGCTGGTGGGAGCCCCCAGATCTCCCTCAATGTGGGAGAGTGCTACCGACGGCTTTGAGCCGTCGCTAGCACCAGATTGGGAAACTCTGCGACGGCTCAGAGCCGTCGTTAGCACTCAAGGGGTTAAAAAGGCCACTGCTTCAATAAATAATGCTTGTGGTTTCCTGCCACCCGACCAATGTCCTCCTGCAGCTCCATTATGCCAGTAATGAGTTTGCATAACCCCAAACCAGACCAGTACCCTTGTAGTCCCTTTATGGTAAGCAATGAGAACATGTACCAGAACAATGCCCCCTTTATTCCTGTGGTGAGTGCAAAAAAAAACAGAATATTGCCCTTGCTGCTAATTTATGCCTGCTATATGGCCATGTCAGACCTCAGACTAGTGTCCTCTGCATATGTTTTACAGTAACATATGGAGAAACAATTTAACCATCTTTGAGAAGTAACAAAGAAAATGTAACGCTTTTAAATCAGAAGCAAACACAAAACATTGATTTAAAAGGTACATGAAACCCACTCTTTCTTTCATGATTCACAAAGAGGATACACTTATAAACGACTTTCAAATTTAATTCTATTTGCTTCATTCTCTTGACATCCTTTGTTGGAGGAGCAGCATTGCACTACTGGGAGCTAGCTGAACACAGGTGAGCCAATGACAAGATGCATATATGTGCAATCACCGATCAGCAGCTAGGTGCCAGTAGTGCATTACTGCTTCTGAGCCTACTTAGGTGTGCTTTTCAACAAAGGTCAAATAGGAGGCAAAAAAAATATATACCAGAGCTTTAATCCCTACTACTGTCCATGAATCCATCAATCACACATATGGTCAAGTAGATGGCAAAAAATAGAAAAGCAGCAAAGCAGGGAAATTGAAGTGGAAAACCAGAACTGCCGCCAACTATGTAAAGTCCACAATACCCCCATGATTAGTCACAGTGGCCCCTTAGAACTTTCCTACCAAAAGCAACCTCAGAAGAGTCATACATGTCAAAGTGGTAAAACATAGTGTAAAGAAGACCAAAATCCAGCCATACAAATCTGGTCTATGGAGGTCTCATTACAGAAGGCCCAAGAAGTGGCAACTGCTCTAAAGAAATGAGCAGTGAGGCACTCAGGCTAAATCTTCCTCGCAACCAGGTATGCTTTACAAATTAAAGCCTTAAAGTGATGGTAAACTCCCCTCTTTAAATAAACAGATCCAGAAATGTAGTGATATTTTAGATGAAGTTTAATATATCAGTTGTATTGAAGATGTTCCTCAACTTACTTTTTAATGTAGTGCTGAAGTTTAAATACCCCACGCTGCAGCTGCCCACTTAAAAACTAATTATTTTTGGTTAGCTAATGGTTTGAACTGTTCTCCAATCCGCTCTCTAGCCGTACGGCAATCATACAGTATCTAGAGTGCAGATTGTAAGAATTTCAAACTGTAAATAATTACTTTTGAAGTGGGAGCCAGTACGCAGGGTATTTGAATTTCAGCGCTACATTAAAGTAAATTATAGCGCATCTTCATTGCAAAAATTAAACTCCATCTAAAATATCACTAGCATTCCGGATCTGTTAATTCAAAAGAGGGAGCTTACTATCACTTTTTAAGTCACGCGGCTACGTTAACTTCTGTAGCTTTGTGACCGTGCAAGGTCCAGAAAAAGCACAATTTATACTTACCTGAAAAAATTATTTAATGCTGGTAAGAGTCCATGATCCATTACTCGTGAGACTAAACTTCCCTGCCACTAGGGGGAGGCAAAGATTCCCAAACCCCAAGATCCTATCTAACCCCTCCCACCTCTATGGTAGTTAGTCTGACGTGTAGCCAAGCAAAAAAGGTAGGAAAAGAAAGAGCAAAAAATATAAAGCTGGGAAAAAAAAGATGTGCCATAACATAAAAAACCAACACCAAAAACAGGGTGAATTTATTAGGTAAGAATAAATTGTTTCTTTCATAAAGTGGTAAGAGTCAACTATCTTTTACTCCTGGGAACGAGTACCAAAGCTGTGGAGAGTCCACGAATAATAAAAAGATAGGCTGGGATAAGAAGCATCTTTCTTTCTATATGGAAACTAAATCCACAACCCTAAAAATAAAGTACATATATTTTTTCACGCACTTAAAAATAGGCAAAATTACACAGAAACCGCCTAAAGGGCTTTTCTACCAAAAGCTGCATCAGAAGAAGCGAAAACATGAAAATGGCAGAAGAGACCAAGTAGCCTTACAAATTTTGGTCAACAGAAGCTTCATTCTTGAAAGCCCAAGAAGTAGCCACTGATCTAGTAGGATGAGCAGTAATCCGATTAGGAGGAGAAAGTTCAGAAACTCTTCTAGCAGAGGAAATAGCCATCAGAAACAAGACTTTCCAGGAAAGAAACAATGTCCATCTTATGCATAGGCTCAAATAGAGGAGCCTGCACAACTTTCAATACCAGATTCAGGTTCCAAGGTGGAGAAATTGGTTTAAGGTTTAATCAAAGCCTGAACAAAACCATTAATACCAGGATGATTAGTTATTCTCTTGTGAAACAAAACAGAGCCAAAAATCTGACCTTTTAAATAAACCTTTATCCAAACCATCTTACAACCATTCTGAAATAATCATCAAGAGGCCAATAAATAAGTTTTCTGAACTTTATAACACATTTTCCTGGTAACTGGCTTCTGAGCCTTAATCAGGGTCTCAATAACAGAATTTGAGAAACCCCTATGCCTAAGAACTAACTGTTCAATCTCCAGGCCATCTAGTTTAGAGATTTCAGATCCTGGTGGAAAAACAAATCTTGGCAAAGAAGATATGGTCTTTGAGGAAGAGGCCAAGGAGGGCAACTGGACATCTAAACCAGATCTACATACCAGAATCTGTGAGACCAGGTTGGAGCAATTAGAATCACTGATGGATTTTCTTGCCTGATCATGGAAACTACTCTGGGAAGTAGTATTAGAGGAGGAAACACATAGGCAAGCTGATAGGACTATGGAGCTATCAGAGCATCCACAAACTCCGCCTGATGATCCCTTGACCTTGCAAAGTACCTGGGAAGTTTGTTCAACTGAGAGACCATCAGATCTACTTCTGTGAAACCCCAAAGATCTACAATCTGATTGAATACTTCTGGATGAAGAGACCATTCCCCTGGATGAAGGAACCAACGACTGAGAAAATCTGCTTCCCAGTTGAATACTCCAGGGATGGGAACTGCTCAAATTAGACAGCAATTGGTATCTGGCCAAGAGAGAATTAAAAAAAAATTGCCTCATGGATAAGGGTCTCCGAGTCCCCCCTTGATGGTTGATGTAATTCACTGCTGTGACATTGTCTGACTGAACACCAAAAGGTTTAGGAAAAACAGCACACCTTTTTCTTCTGTAGTGGGGCACGGAATAAAGGACTTGCCAGGTCCCAAACAATCCAGATACAAAGAATATTCCAGCCACCAAACTTCTTTAAAAGACCTTTATTCTCACATGGGGTCCTCAGTAAAGTTACAACGTTTCAAGCCTCAACAGGCTCTTAATCATGTAAGATTAAGAGCCTGTTGAGGCTTGAAACGTTGTAACTACTGAGGACCCCATGTGAGAATAAAGGTCTTTTAAAGAAGTTTGGTGGCTGGAATATTCTTTGTATCTGGATTGTCTGACTGAAAGCAGAGAAAAGATTCTCCCTTCAGTAACGGCCAAGCTTAAGAGCTCTAAAAATTGCTTGAAGTTTTAAAATGTTTATTGGCAACCTTGCTTCCCAAGGAGTCCAAAATCCCTGCTCTGTCACAGACTCCCAAACAGCTCCCTATCCTGGAATACTTGCATCTGTAGTGATCACAGCCCAAGTAGGATAAGCAAAAGAAGTACCCTGTAAAATAGGCTGATGATCCATCCACCAAAACAAAGACTGTCTTCTTTTAAAATTTAGAAAAATCCTTTGAGACAAGAGTATGATCCCTGCACCACTGTCTTAAGATACAAAGCTGAAGTGGTCTCATATGAAAACGAGCAAATGGAAAAGCATTTGATGCTGCAATCATAAGACCTAGAACTTCCACACAATGAGCAACAGTGGGAAAATAGAGAAACTGAAGATTTTGACAGGCCAAAACCAACTTCAACCTTCTTTGATCTGATAGAGAAAGCGTCATGGAGACTGAATCTATCTGGAACCTCAGAAAAGTAGCCTTTGTCTGAGGAACTAAATAACTCATTAGCAAATTGATCCTCCAGCCATGTTAAAGAAACAACAACAGCCTGTTGATGTGAGATTCTGCTAAATGTATGGAGGATGGAGCTAGAACCAAAATATCTTCTAGGTAAGGAAACACAGCTATTCCCTGAGCTCTGATGACAGACAAAAGAGCCCCCAGAACCTTTGTGAAAATTCTTGGAGCTGTAGCCAGACCAAACAGTAGTACAACAAACTGTCTAGAAAGGCAAACCTCAGAAACTGAAAGTGATCCTTGTGAATTGGAACATGGAGGTAAGCATCCTTTAAATCTATTGTGAACATAAACTGCCCTTGCTGAATGAAAGGCAGAATATTCTCCATTTTGAAAGTTGGAACTCTGACAAACTTGTTCAGTCTTTTTTTTAAACTTTATTTATAATCCAGATCCATCACAATATGGAAATCACAGTATGTAATACATCCGAATTTACATTTTTAAGATACAGAGAGGGAATTCAACGACCCTCTTCCCCCACAATCTGGGGGAGAGAGCCTTCCCCAAGTAAGATATCTCCACACTGAGATGTTAATCTGGTTCTTTTACATTTTTTTTATAAAACATCAAATAACTAATACAAACCATAAAACAGTGAACAATCCTATCAAATCAAATCGAATCGGGTCCCTCCACTCCAGGGGGGGGGGATAGGGATAGGGTTTAGGGAGGGGGGGGAACTGAGCTCCCTGGCATTTTTATCAAAGGGAATTTATAGGCTACTACGAAACTAGGCGTATGTGGTCAGGTTGGTGGAGGGGGGGGGGGGCGACAGAGAAAGACACCATTTCCCTCTTAAATTTTCCTCCATGATAAACGTTGAATTGCGAAAGGGATAAAGTATTCTATGTCTTACTTGTGGAGAGATGTACAGTAAATATGGTTCCCATTTGTGAATATAAGATTTTATTCTTTTATCAAGATCTCCCTGTACGTCCGCCTGCTCCACCAAAGCCTGAGTGTGTATCGCCCCCAACAGTTTCTTGAAGGGCGGGGCCCTATCCCTTACCCAATACTGCATGATTAATCGCCTAGAGAGCAGAATCACAGAGTTCAGAAATTTCTGATGTTGAGATGTAATCCCCAGATCTGTCAGGAAAATAATGGTGGAGGGAGTTAAAGCTATCTCTTGCTGGAGTACCCTCTGGAGCCAAAACTTAATTTTGCCCCACAGTCTTTTTAGTTTGGGGCAGTCCCATATCAAGTGTATGAGATCAGGTGATGCAAGGGAGCACTTGTTACACTTGTCTACTGCCTGAGGGACCCACCTGAGTCTTAGTTTAGGGAGGATATATGCCTGATGTATTAGTTTAGTGTGTGCCTCTCTGGAATAAGCTGAAAGGGTAACTGCCCTTACTCTCTGAAAGCTATCTTCGATCTCTTGTGCCGTAATCTGTATGTCCCTTGTCCCCTGCCATTTATTGTGTATTGTTTGAAGGACAGGCTGTTTTAAGTGACTTGTGATTTCGTTATATATGCGGGTTATGGAGTATGATCCCTGTTTCGTCATGCGGACTAGTCTGTCTACGCTAGAACTTACTTTAGTAAGCTGATTATCTGAGATGAGAGCCCTGACAAAGTGCCTACACTGAAAATATGCGAACATGGTATCAGCAGGGATAGCAAAGGTTTCTCTTAGCTCCTGGAAAGGGAGAACCTGAAGCGAGTTAGGATTGATGAATTGCGCAATAGAGGTCAGGTCAGAGGCCCTCCATCTCTGAAAGGCCCTGGTGGTGAAGCCAGGTATGAACGTAGGGTTTCCCTGTATGGGCAGGTATTTGGTCACTTTGTGATCACTACCCCAGAATCGGCATAGCTTGTGCCATGCTCTCAACGGGTCTCTAAACAGTATGTTCTGAGAAATGTGATGGGGTAAGGCAGGCAAGGTAGAGTGTGGGAGGTAGGCCAAGTTCAGCGGTGACGCACAGTCCGCTTCTACAGCATGGCTGAAGTATTCAGATCCGGCCAACCAGCCAAGAACCAGCTTAGTTAACGTTGCCCAATTGTACCACTGTATGTTCGGGAACCAAAGTCCCCCCGCCTCTAGTGGCATAGATAGTCTGGTTGTGTTGATCCTGTGCTTTTTTTGGTTCCACACAAAGGAGGTAAAAGTAGAAGAGATAACCTGTATGTCCCTGCTGTGGAGCAGAAGAGGAAGCATTTGCAAGGGGTACAAGATTTTGGGTAGTATTACCATTTTCCATAGATGGATTCTACCATGAAGGGAGAGGGGAAGACCCCTCCAACCACGGATGGTGTCCTGTGAACTAAGTATGACTTTTGGGATATTAAGGTGATAAATCTTTGTGGGGTCCACGTGCAAGTGAATCCCGAGGTACTTAAAGGACCCATCCGTGACCTTGAGACTCGTGTTCTGTAGGGAGTTGCCTCCCTGATTTTGAAGCCAAGTGACTTCAGATTTGTCTTCATTTATTTTGTATCCAGTAAAGGTACCAAATTTTGTCATTATTTGTAGTATTTGAGGAACATTAAGATCAGGGTTACTAATATATAACAAGAGGTCGTCAGCGAACAGTGAGATATGTAAACACTGTGCGTGGAGTCTAAGGCCAGCGCAATGTTGCCGGATATAGCAAGCCAGCGGCTCAATGGCAAGATCGAATAGGAGTGGGGACAGCGGGCAACCTTGCCTTGTGCCCCTTTCTAGCTTAAAGGAGGGGGAGAGACCACCATTGATAATGATGGATGCCGAGGGTGAATCATAAAGTCTACGTACAGTATCCAAGAAGTGGCCTGTGATACCAAAGTTTATAAGCGTAGTGTATAGTTGATCCCACTCCACCCTATCGAACGCCTTCTCGGCGTCGACAGAGAGGAAACAGGCATCCTGTAGTGAGGCGTCTGACCGGTTATTTCGGGCTTGATGGTAGTGTGCAATGACTGCCAGTGCTTTGCGTAAATTGATAACTGATGATCGGTGTTTGACAAAACCCGTCTGGTCTGGGTGAACCAGCAGTGGCAGAACATCTGCCAGCCGATTAGCGAGAATTTTGGTCATCAACTTATAGTCCCCATTTAATAAAGAAATCGGCCTATAAGAGGACGGCAGAGTCGGATCTCTATCCGGTTTGGGAATGACGCATATGTTAGCATTGGTAAATCTAGAGTCCGGTACAGACTTCCCTGCTAAATAATCTGAAAAAAGCCTCGCTAAAGTGGGCGCTATCGCAGGGCATAAGATTTTATAATATTCTGGGGGGAGACCGTCAGGTCCCGCCGCCTTTCCTAGTTTGATGCTTCGTATGGTGTTCACGATTTCTTATATTTGGATAGGGGCATTAAGCGTAGCCAATTGTTCCTGGGTCATGGTGGGGATAGTGACATTGCGCCAGAATGATTGTTTATTATGTTCTGATATATCCTGCTTAGTGTATAATTTAGTGTAGTATGACACAAACTCTTTCATAATCGTAGGGGTGTCATTGCAAAGGCCCTTATCTGTAATGATTGCTGGAATGTTAGATCTAGGGGTGACCACTTTGACCATGTTTGCCATTATTTTCCCCGCCTTATTCCCGTACCTGTAGAATCTCCCCTGCCTATGCAGTGTGTGTATATTATCCACCATTTGGATATGGGTGTCTCTTTCTTGCTTTAAGTTATAATAGTGTTGCCTCGAATGATTGGTCGGATGTTGCAGATATGTATTATATGCATTTGTGAGATTTCTTAGCATTTGATCAGTGAGCCTCTTAGCCTGTTTCTTATGGTGTGAAGTGTATGCTGTAATTCTCCCCCTTAGCACAGCCTTTGAGGCGTGCCAAAAGAGATCTGGGTTGTCGTGGTGTTGGGCGTTATCTGCGTCGTAGTCTATCCAGTATGCGAGTAAATTTTGGCGGAAATCTATATTGTTGTAAAGATGGGTAGGAAACCTCCATGCTTTGTGTAGATTGTCAGAGGAGGTAAAGTCTAGCACCAATGTGATAGGGGCGTGGTCTGATATGGTGATGGGTTGTATTCTAGTTGAGGTTATAAAAGGGGTGAGGCCAGGAGACGTGAGGAAGTAGTCAATCCTGGACAATGTGTGGTGTGATTTAGACATACAGGTGTAGTCTCTAACCTCCGGATTACGCAATCTCCATAAATCAACCAATCCCAAGCCCTCCTTAAGTCTTAAAGTAATTTTAGATTCATTTTTCTGTCTCTGAGAGCCCTGTTTTATGCTGGAGGATTGTGAGGGATTTAAAAATCTGTGGGGATAGTTGGGCCATGTTAAAGTCCCCTCCCATGAGGATTTGAGAGCTATCACGTTTAGTTAGGAGTGTTTGAATCTGGGACCAGAAGTGGGGAGAGAGATTATTCGGCCCATAGACACTACAAAGTATATAGGTTTTGGAAGACATATGCAAGTTAGTGATGATATACCTTCCCTGCACATCAATATGTGTATCTGTAAACGCTATTGGTAACCCTTTCCTGACCAGGATCGCCACCTCCCTTTTTCTGCCTGTCGTTGGCGTATTTATAACTTGGCCCACCAATCTAACCTTCAGCTTAGCGTGCTCTTCCTGTGTCAAGTGGGTTTCCTGCAACAGTGCAATGTCTGCATGGATTGAATTGAGGTAGTGGAGTATTTTGCTTCTTTTAGCTGGAGAGGTGATACCTCCAACATTCCAAGATACTACATTATAACGCTGCGCCATTATCTAATGAAAGTATGGAATGTTCCCCCCAGCTTTGCTATTCTAAGGTGCGGTCTGTGGAGCAGGCGGATCAGTAGGATAAAATATGGGTACCTTGAGATATAGGGAAAAGTGTGGTATTGGGAGGGCGTGTTATCAATTTGTGCCAGGGAGTTGTACTCACAAATCGGCCAGATGGGAGAGAATCGGGAAGCCAAGCCAGAAGGTTTCCATATGTCAAGGATTGCATGGTGTGGGGACCCCCCAGAGTGGAGGAACATCTGTTGCTGAAGGCAGAGACACAAAAGCATTAATGCATCACATAATAGAGACACTGCAGACAAATCACATAAACATAACAGACAAGTTCCAACCAGAAACCAGCAGTCTTCACCAGCCTGAGAAAAAGGATGGAGACCCTGCTTTATCATAAGAATATCCTGGTAGCAGGCTTGGTACCTAACAAAGACTATGTCGATCTCAGCATAAACATCCCTAAGGACAAACAAAATAGTAACAAATAGAGAGAAAGAAATGGTTAGGCAAACATAGTCTAGGAACATGAAATATCTCTCCATAACGGCTAAGGGGGAGTGGGGTTCTACTTGGCTAGAAGGACTGTAATTGGGATTAAAGCCACTTTGTTCCATTTCCCAGGCTGTATGAGTATCGGGTAGAGAAGGTTTTAAGCAAGGGAAGGGGAGCCTGCCAGCCCTGTTAGAGGACAGGGACCCCATGTATGGCTTAGTTTTAAAACCTGGGAGGAGAAAAAGTGCCACCCCTCTACCATTATGCGGGGAGGGGGCTAGTGTCAAACCTGGGAGACAAAAAGCATAAATTTCTTTCTTAGAAAATGCATGCAAAACATAACTTTTAACACAAAACAAGGTAACATTGAGGAACCAAACCAGTAATTCCCCAAAATGTATAATTGTGGTCTTCATGAACCAAGAAGTGGGAGAGTGTATATGCCCCCATAGCATAGTTCCTGGGAGTATCGTGAGATCACATATGAGCTGTTCAGGCAGTTCAGTATTCCTGAGTTCAGTCTCAGTCACTCTCCCTGCCATGGGGCATGTTGCAACACTCCATCCCTCCATTATATAACGGAGAGCTTGGAGAAAATTGTGGCTGGAATAGAATTCTTCTATATTCAGTGTACATCTTGTTGGTCATCTTTATCAAGGTATACTTGCAGATCTTTGGGGGAACTGAAAAACTTGGGACCAGCCGGTGTTTGCAGTCTTAATATAGCAGGGAAGCCTGTCTCCCTTCCTTATGAAGGCGAGAGCACAGTGGAGCAAATTCTTTCCGGAGTTTGGTGACCTCTGCAGAAAAGTCCTGAAAAATCAATATTTTCTTTCCTTCAAAGATCAAATCTCCCGCATGAGCCCTATAAGCTCGCAGTAGTGCGAGTTTCTCCTGGTAGTTGAGGCACTTATAAATCACTTGGCGCGGGCGAGAATTTAAAGTCTCATGGCCTCTGTCCGGGCCTATGCGATGGGCTCGCTCTATGTCTAGGGGCAAGTGATCTGGGTTCATTTTCAGCAGTTTAGGGATGGTTAAAGCGGTAAACTCAAGCAGATCTTTGTTTTTCACTGTTTCAGGTACACCCACCATTCGGACATTATTCCTCCGACTCCGATTTTCAAGATCATCCACCTTGTCTTGCAATATTTGGTTTTGGCGCTGTAGTTGCCTTACTGAGGCAGTGGTTGAATCTTGTCTGTCCTCTACATCTGATACACGCTGCTCCACGTGGGACATTCTAGTAGAGAATTGGCGTATTTCGCTGGTTAATGTATCCACCCCAGCCTGAAGGGACTCCATCTTCGGTAGAAAGAAAGACTTGAGTTCCTGGAGGAGAGCAGAGGAGTCAGTTGTGATTACATGTGAAGATTTGAGAGAGGGTGGGGATTCAGTATGTGACTCTGGTGCAGGCCTCTTCTTATCTGATTGCTTATGCCTGGATGTCATTTTGTCAGCTAGTGTGCTTGATACAGGCTTGAAGTATTGATCTAGCTTCATGCAAACCTTGCACTAATTTGCTTACAGTATAAACAAAGTTCTCTTGTTATGAGTGTGAGAGTCCTCTAGGTGGCAGCATCAGCCCCTGTATCAGCAAACCAAAAGGAATAAACTCCCCTCCAGTGATCTTAATACAAATGCTTCATGAGACAACCATTTTTTTTATTCTGTTGTTAGTGAACGTTCAGCATAATATGTGCAAATAAAGGTTGAAGTTTTACTGTGAACAGGTCATATGTTTCACAATAGATGCTTTGAAACTATGCCCCGTTAATTGTGTGATACTTCTTTTATTGTGAACTGTACAGTCCAGATAGAATAAGTGTTCCCAACCTCCCACAACAAGTGTGAATCTTTAGGGGTGTACCTCTGGTAAGATCTTCTGAGTGTGCGTGTATCAGGTTTTACACGGTCTCCTGCATGTATCAATACCTCCGGTCCTGCACCTGTTATTTTCATACACTGCTTGTGGGGACTAAAATACATTCAGTAGGGCAGCCAAGCGGCTTGTACTCCCTCCCTCCGGTAATATGCATCGGCAGAGAATGCCCTCTGGTAGCCGGGTGGCAGTCGGTTCCAATGCGGTGGTAGCGTGGGCCGCACTCCAAGATGGCGCCCGCGGTTTGCGCTTCGTTGCGCACTTTTGTTCCTTCCAAGGACTAGGGCGATATTCGGCCCTTCACACTTTCTGGTCCGTTGGGGCTAGGGTCCAGGTGATACCCCAACAAGGATGGCGTGTGTGGGTAGCAGGGACCGGCAGCTTTTGGCTTAAACGAAGCACAATCTGAGGAGCTCTTTCACTATGCTGCTGGTCTGTAGCTCCGCCCACCGGAAGTCTTGTTCAGAGTCTTTAGATCCAAAACTGGTCTGAAAGTTCCCTCCTTCGTGGGAACAATGAAGAGTTTTGAATAAAATCTTGTTCCCCTGTTCCAGCAGTTGAACAGGCTCTATCACGCCCATGGATTCTAGATCCAGAACCGATTGAAGAAAAGCCTGAGGTTTTAAAGGATTCTTCAGAACATTTGACAAAAGAAACCTTCCTCTGGGGTGCCTTTCCCTGAAACCTATCCAATAACTTACGGAAATTAAATTCAAAAACCCAAGAATCTGAAACATTCCGAAACCATGTCTCCTGAAAGAGACTTAAACTGCCCCCTACCAGACTTTGTAGTAGGAGTGGACTTCTTGGCCTATTTAGACCTGTATCAATTAGAGCTTAGTTTCCAACCAGAGGAACCTTGCTTAGTGGAGGAGGAATCAGATTTTTGCTCCTTATTTTGACAAAAGGAAGAAAATGGTTAGAAACCTTACATTTACTCTTGGATTTCTTATCTTGGGGAAGAAAATCTCCCTTACCACTAGTAACAGTTTAAATAATAGAATCTAAATCAGTATTCTGCCAAACCCTGTCTAAAGTTAGATACAGGGTACACAGCTTAGTAGGCAAACTCACTGAACATCCTTATAAAGTAAGCATTAAATTATAAGAGGATCACCTTTCCAAAGGATCAAATGATGATCCAGAGGCCTGAGCTACACCAATTTGCTTCATAGTAGAATATAGAAGAATTAAGTAAGAAGAGAAGCTTATATATCTGAGATAGACAGTAGCACAGAAGCAGTAAAACAGACTGACGAAAACAAGCAGTAATGGCACAATGTAAAACTAAATAATCCCTGTAAGGGAATTACAGTGAGGTATACTGAGAAATAAGTGCTGTAAATAAATGCACAAAACACTAATGGCTAACAACTAGGTTTGCCAACACTCCCTTATTTGTTCAAACTTTTTTAAAGATTCCCAAGGTCCCTTATTTATTTGCTTTTTTCTTCCTTATTTTTTACATGTAAAATCTTAATTTCTTTCATGTAATTGGCAAGAGTCCATGAGCTAGTGATGTATGGGACATACAATCCTACCAGGAGGGGAAAAGTTTCCCAAACCTCAAAATGCCTATAAATACACCCCTCACCACACCCACAATTCAGTTTTACAAACTTTGCCTCCTATGGAGGTGGTGAAGTAAGTTTGTGCTAAGATTTCTACGTTGATATGCGCTTTTTGAAGCCAGATTCCTCTCAGGGTACAGTGAATGTCAGAGGGACGTCAAGGGAGTATCACCTGAATGCAATGGTTTTCCTCGCGGGAGATCTATTTCATAGGTTCTCTGTTATCGGTCGCAGAGATTCATCTCCTACCTCCCTTATTCAGATCGACGATATACTCTCATATTCCATTACCTCTACTGATAACTGTTTCAGTACTGGTTTGGCTATCTGCTATATGTGGATGGGTGTCTTTCGGTAAGTATGTTTTCATTACTTAAGACACACTCAGTTATGGTTTGGCACTTTATGCATTAATATAAAGTTCTAAATATATGTATTGTACTTATATTTGCCATGAGTCAGGTTTATGTATATTTCCTTTTGCAGACTATCAGTTTCATATTTGGGAAAAAACATTGTGACCAACCAAGGTTATCCAACCCTGCGCCAGTCACTTATTTGGCACAGAAAGGGTTATCAGACCCCTTCTACTCTCACTAATAGGTCACAATCTAGCCACACCAGGCCAGCTTGTGATTTAGTTCAGTGGGTGCAAGGGTTAACAACACTCTCCAGTCTGTACTAGACGTAAAAGAAATGCCCCAAAACTCCTTTAATGCCACCCACACTAACTAACTACAATATCTCAGCTGCCACCACTTAAAATGTATTAAAGGGAAAATCCTAAGGAAAAACCCAGACTTACACATTAACTCTCTGAGTACAATTTAGCAGAAAAATAACCTAAATTATACAGTTCTAATATTCTCTTTCAGTAACGTGGTTCAATTATTAGACAAAGGCCAAACTTAATAAAATAATTATTTATTATGCCAAAAATATTATGCACAATGCATTATTAATAAAAGTTGGTACAAATAAAATGACACATTAGCAAACAGTGTTTTTTTTTTAAAAAAAAGGAGAAAAACAGAATTGAATACTTTCCTAGTTTCAAGATCTGTGCCAGGCCGGCATGAAGCGATGGATTCTTACTCTGTACAACAGCTCCCCTGGTAAGAATGAATCTCATAGCTGAAAAATATTCTTATACGTCTTTTCCATAGATCAGGTTGCCTGACCACACCCTCCTGGGCGGGCTAAGAAACCCCCCTGTCTTTATGACCTTCAGTAAACTAAGTTTTTTTCCTGAAATTATAGAACCCTTTATAATTTCTGATAGTGATAGGCCACTCTATAGTCAGATATACTGACTGGTACTCTCTTGGTTTCATTGGGAGAATCAATTGGATACCAGATATGACAGTTTTCCCTTCATTTAATGTCATAACAGTTTTAAACACATATATACATAATACCAATGTCCTTTTAATGACCTTATCAGTTTTCTGTGACTGAGGCCCTGTTTTCTATCATGTATTCTCCTGACAGTCTAAGCCATAAAATTCTATCCTGTTTACACTGCCAAGCATTTATGATGCTCCTGGCACTTCAAAGAAACACAAACCCAGGACACAGCTATTTTTAAAAGACCAACAATGGTTCTTAGATTAACCCTTTCTTAGCTGAATCCTGAGGTATTCGTGACAAACATATTTAGGAAAATATTTTCTTACCTGGGATATAGTCTTTTTTCAATTGACTGCTTTTTCATTAAATTTCACAGGCAAAATTAGGCTTGAGAGGACGCAAAATGGCAAAGTTTATTGCGTCATTCTTGGTGCAAGATTTTATTTTGGCGCGAAGGTACGTCCGATTACGCAAATTCGTAATTTCCGGCGTCTTAGTTGACGCCGAGTTCCTTGCACAAGGTTGCGTCTTCATTGACGCGAGTGTGTCATTTCCGGATGTTGTTAGCGACAAAAAAATTAAATCAGTTTACGTTGTGCGTCATACTTGGCGCCAAATAATTTCATTATTTAAAACCCCATTACTATATGCCTCTTGCCTTTTTCTATGTCAGAGGGTTATGCTGTTTGCATTTTTTCCCATTCCTGAAACTGCCATATAGGGAAATTGATAATTTTGCTTTATATGTTGTTTTTCTCTTACATTTGCAAGATGTCTCACTCTTCTTTAGCTAGAAGAGCTTTGTGGCTCAAATATTGGAATGCTGACATGGTATCGAAGTCTAGATTACTATCTCATTCTTCCCAAGGTAATAAGTTATTTGGTTCTCAGTTGGATTAGATTATTTCAACTGTCACTGGGGGAAGGGAGTTTTTTGCTAAGACCTAAGGGTAAATCTAAAGCTTCTAACCGTTTTCGTTCCTTTCGACAAAATAAGGAACAGAAACCTAATCCTTCCCCCAAAGAATGTGGTTCCAATTGGAAACCTTCTTCAAGTTGGAGTAAATCCAAACCATTTAAGAAACCAAAGCCAGCCCCCAAGTCTGCATTAAGGTGCGGCCCTCATTCCAGCTCAGCTGTTAGGGGGCAGATTAAGATTCTTCCAAAACATTTGGGCAAATTCTGTCCAAAATCAATGGATTCAGAGTATTGTCTCTCAAGGGTACCGAATAGGATTCAGAGTAAGACCTCCTGTGAGAATTTTTTTCTCTCACGCATCCCAGCAAATCCAGTAAAGGCTCAGGCTTTTCTGAAGTGTGTTTCAGACCTGGAGCTTTCAGGGGTAATCATACCAGTTCTGTTTCAGGAATAGGGTCTGGGGTTTTATTCAAATCTATTCATTGTCCCAAAGAAAGAAAATTCATTCAGGCCAGTTCTGGATCTGAAAATTTTGAATCGTTATGTAAGAGTGCCAGCTTCAAAATGGTGACTATAAGGACTATTCTGCCTTTTGTTCAGCAAGGGCATTATATGTCCACAATAGACTTACAGGATGCATATCTTCATATTCCGATTCATCCAGACCACTATCAGTTTCTGAGATTCTCTTTTCTAGACAAGCATTAACAATTTGTCGCTCTTCCATTTGACCTAGCAACAGCTCCAATAATCTTTTTAGTTGAAATAATTTTTATTGAGAGCATTACAACATAAGATAAAGAAAAACAGATATTACAATTGTACAAGCCACTACCGGCTCACCCGTCAGTGGGTGTTACAAATCAGTGAATCTTGTTGGTATATACAAAAATCCCCTCTTTCAGGCAGACCAACAGTGGCCAGACCTAATGCACCCTTTCTTTATTTTTGAAGAAAAATAAAACCCAAAAAGAAATATATAAGACAAAAAAAAAGGGAAACAGTAGTGGATAACAACAATAACAAATCAGATCACTGTGTACTCAGCTCCCCCCTCCTCTCCTGTGGCTCCCAAACCATGTCATAAGCTAGTCGTAAGCTTAAATATGTAATTATCTCCAAATCCATCCCTTTCCTGAAATTCAATGAGGATCACCACTAGATCCCCTCATAATCCAGTAGAACCAAAGCTTACTGAAAGTTTCTCTCTTGTTTTGTAGGTGGGCTGCTGTCTCGTGCATGGCATACACATTTGAGATTTTATTAATGATCTCTGACCAATCTGGGACCCCCACCTTCCAGTGTTTGGCGATTGAGGTCCTGACTATTGTGAGGATAATTCTAAAAAAGGTATTGATGTGAGAGTTATAGTTCTTGTTTCTAATATTTAGTCCAATAATCTTTTTAAAGGTTCTCGGTGCCCTACTCTCTGTAATCAGATAACGGGGTATTGCGGTGTTTCCTTATTTGGACGATATCTTGGTACTAGCTCAGTTTTTACAATATGCAGAATCTCACACAAATCAACTAGTGTTGTTTCTTCAAAGACATGGTTGGAGGATCAATTTACCTAAAAGTTCTTTTTAGGTTTCCAGATAGATTCAGTGTCCATGACTCTGTCTCTAACAGACAAGAGACGATTAAAATTGGTTTCAGCTTGTCGGAACCTTCAGTCTCATTCATTCTCTTCAGGAGCTATGTGCATGGAAGTTTTAGGTCTCATGACTGCAGTATCGGACGCGATCCCCTTTGCTCGTTTTCATATAAGACCTCTCCAGCTTTGTATGCTGAACCAATGGTGCAGGGATTATACAAAGATATCAGAATTAATATCCTTAAATCCCAATGTTCGACTCTCTCTGACTTGGTGGTTAGATCACCATCGTATAGTTCAAGGGGCTTCTTTTGTTCATCCTACCTGGACTGTGATTACAACAGATGCAAGTATTTCAGGTTGGGGAGCTGTCTGGGGATCTCTGACAGCACAAGGGGTTTGGAAATCTCAAGAGGCGAGGTTACCAATCAATATTTTAGAACTCCGTGCTATTTTCAGGGCTCTTCAGGTTTGGCCTCTGTTAAAGAGAGAACCGTTCATTTGTTTTCAGACAGACAATATCACAACAGTGGCATATGTCAATCATCAGGGTGGGACTCACAGTCCCCAAGCTATGAAAGAAGTATCTCGGATACTTGCTTGGGCGGAATCCAGCTCCTGTCTAATTTCTGTGGTTCATATACCAGGTATAGACAATTGGAAAGCAGATTATCTCAGCCATAAGACTTTACATCTGGGGAGTGGTCCCTCCATACAGATGTGTTTTCTCAGATTGTTCAGATGTGGGGTCTTCCAGAAATAGATCTGATGGCTTCCCATCTAAACAAGAAACTACCCAGGTACCTATCCAGGTCCAGGGATCCTCAGGCGGAAGCGGTGGGTGTGTTAACAGTTCCTTGGTGTTACCAACTTGCTTATATTTTCCCGCCTCTAGTTCTTCTTCCAAGAGTGATCTCCAAAATCATCATGGAACAATCGTTTGTGTTGCTGGTAGCTCCAGCATGGCCTCACAGGTTTTGGTATGCGGATCTTGTTCGGATGTCCGGTTGCCAACCTTGGCCACTTCCATTAAGGCCAGACCTTCTGTCTCAAGGTCCGTTTTTCCATCAGGATCTCAAATCATTAAATTTGAAGGTATGGAAATTGAACGCCTAGTGCTTAGTCATTGAGGTTTCTCCTACTCAGTGATTAATACTATGTTACAGGCTCGTAAATCTTTCTAGGAAGATTTATTATCGAGTTTGGAAGACTTATATTTCATGGTGTTCTTCTCATAAATTCTCCTGGCATTCTTTTAGAATTCCTAGAATTTTACAGTTTCTTCAGGATGGTTTGGATAATGGTTTGTCTGCAAGTTCCTTGAAGGGACAAATCTCTGCTCTTTTTATGTTTTATTTCACAGAAAGATTGCTAAGCTTCCTGATATTCACTGTTTTGCACAGGCTTTGGTCTGTATCAAGCCTGTCATTAAATCAATCTCTCCTCCTTGGAGTCTTAATTTGGTTTTGAAGGCTTTACAGGTTCCTCCATTTGAGCCTATGTATTCTTTGGTCATTAAACTACTTTCTTGAAAAGGGTTGTTCCTTTTGGCCATCTCTTCTGCTAGAAGAGTTTCCGGATTATCTGCTCTTGCTTGTGAATCTCCTTTTCTGATTTTCTATCAGGATAAGGCAGTTTTGCAAACTTTATTTAAATTTCTACCTAAGGTTGTGAATTCTAACAACATTAATAGAGAAATTGTTGTCCCTTCTTTGTGTCCTAATCCTAAGAATTCTTTGGAGAGATCTTTACATTCTTTGGATGTGGTAAAAGCTTTGAAATATTATGTTGAAGCTACTAAAGATTTCAGAAAGACTTCTAGTCTATTTGTTATCTTTTCTGGTTCTAAGAAAGGTCTGAAGGCGTCTGCCATTTCCTTGGCGTATTGGTTAAAGCTTTTGATTCATCAGGCTTATTTGGAGTCGGGTCAGGCCCTGCCTCAGAGAATTACAGCTCATTCTACTAGATCAGTCTCCACTCCGTGGGCTTTTAAGAATGAAGCTTCAGTTGATCAGATTTGCTAAGCAGCAACTTGGTCTTCTTTGCATACATTTACTAAATTCTACTGTTTTCATGTATTTGCTTCTTCGGGAAGCAGTTTTTGGTAGAAAAGTTTTTCAGGCAGCTGTTTCAGTTTGATTTCTCTGCTTATGTTTAAGTTTTTTCTTTTCATTATGAGAATAAACTTATTTTTTGGGTTGTAGATTATTTTTTTTCAGCGGAAAATGGCTGTTATTAATTTATCCCTCCCTCTCTAATGACTCTTCTGTGGAGTTGCACATCTTGGGTATTACTATCCCATACATACTAGCTCATGGACTCTTGCTAATTACATGAAAGTAAACATTATTTATGTAAGAACTTACCTGATAAATTCATTTCTTTTATATTGGCAAGAGTCCATGAGATCCACCCTTTTTATGGTGGTTATGATTTTTTGTATAAAGCACAATTATTTCCAAATTCCTTTGTTGATGCTTTTTACTCCTTTCTTTATAACCCCACTACTTGACTATTCATTGAACTGAATTGTGGGTGTGGTGAGGGGTGTATTTATAGGCATTTTGAGGTTTGGGAAACTTTGCCCCTCCTGGTAGAATTGTATATCCCATACATCACTAGCTCATGGACTCTTGCCAATATAAAAGAAATTAATTTATCAGGTAATTTCTTACATAAATTATGTTTTCAACACTTTATTATTGCACTCTTGTACTCCTATTTAGTAAAAAAAACACAACTATTTATACTTAACCGGTTAAATTAATTTCTTTTATGGAGAGTCTACAATCCATTACTCTTGGAAATGACTCTTCCCTTCCATTAGGAGGAGGTAAAGATTCCCAAACCCCAGGAACCCTATAAAACCACTCTCACCTCACAGGCAACTCAGGTCTGATGTATAGCCAAGCCAAAGAGGTAGGAAAAGATCAAGAGCCAAGCAAAAAGGAGCAGGGAAAAAAATATGTGCGTAAGAACTAAACACCAGAAAAACACAAGGTGGGGTCTCATGGACTCACCACCATGAAATAAATTAATTTATCAGGTAAGCATAAATGATGTTTCTCTTGTTAAGTGTATCCAGTCCACGGATCATCCATTACTTGTGGGATATTCTCCTTCCCAACAGGAAGTTGCAAGAGGATCACCCACAGCAGAGCTGCTATATAGCTCCTCCCCTCACTGCCATATCCAGTCATTCTCTTGCAACTCTCAACTAAGATGGAGGTCGTAAGAGGACTGTGGTGTTTTATACTTAGTTTATTTCTTCAATCAAAAGTTTGTTATTTTTAAATGGTAACGGAGTGTACTGTTTATCTCAGGCAGTATTTAGAAGAAGAATCTGCCTGCGTTTTCTATGATCTTAGCAGAAGTAACTAAGATCTTTTGCTGTTCTCACATATTCTGAGGAGTGAGGTAACTTCAGAGGGGGAATAGCGTGCAGGTTTTCCTGCAATAAGGTATGTGCAGTTAAAATATTTTTCTAGGGATGGAATTTGCTAGAAAATGCTGCTGATACCGAAGTAATGTAAGTAAAGCCTTAAATGCAGTGATAGCGACTGGTATCAGGCTTATTAATAGACATACATACTCTTATAAAAGTGTATTTTAAAACGTTTGCTGGCATGTTTAATCGTTTTTTACATATGTTTGGTGATAAAACTTACTGGGCCTAGTTTTTTCCACATGGCTGGCTTGAATTTTGCCTAGAAACAGTTCCCTGAGGCTTCCCACTGTTGTAATATGAGTGGGAGGGGCCTATTTTGGCATTTTTTTTGCACAGCAAAAATTACAGACACAGACATCCAGCTTCTTCCCGCATGATCCAGGACTTCTCTGAAGGGCTCAAAAGGCTTCAAAAGTCATATTGAGGGAGGTAAAAAGCCACAGTAGAGCTGTGGCAGTTGTTGTGACTGTTTAAAAAACGTTTTGGCATTTGTTATTCCGTTTTTGGTATTAAGGGGTTAATCATCCATTTGCAAGTGGGTGCAATGCTCTGCTAACTTATTACATACACTGTAAAAATTTCGTTAGTGTAACTGCATTTTTTCACTGTTATTTCAAAATTTGGGAAAATTTGTGTTTCTTAAAGGCGCAGTAACGTTTTTTATATTGCTTGTAAACTTGTTTTAAAGTGTTTTCCAAGCTTGCTAGTCTCATTGCTAGTCTGTTTAAACATGTCTGACACAGAGGAACCTACTTGTTCATTATGTTTGAAAGCCATGGTGGAGCCCCATAGGAGAATGTGTACTAAATGTATTGATTTCACCTTAAACAGTAAAGATCAGTCTTTATCTATAAAAGAATTATCACCAGAGGGTTCTGTCGAGGGGGAAGTTATGCCGACTAACTCTCCCCATGTGTCAGACCCTTCGCCTCCCGCTCAGGGGACGCACGCTAATATGGCGCCAATTACATCAGGGACGCCCATAGCGATTACCTTGCAGGACATGGCTGCAATCATGAATAATACCCTGTCAGAGGTATTATGTAGATTGCCTGAATTAAGAGGCAAGCGTGATAGCTCTGGGGTTAGGAGAGATACAGAGCGCGCAAATGCTGCTAGAGCCATGTCTGATACTGCGTCACAGTATGCAGAACATGAGGACGGAGAGCTTCAGTCTGTGGGTGACATCTCTTACTCGGGGAAACCTGATTCAGAGATTTATAATTTTAAATTTAAGCTTGAGAACCTCTGTGTATTGCTTGGGGAGGTATTAGCTGCTCTAAATGACTGTAACACAGTTGCAATTCCACAGAAATTGTGTAGGCTGGATAGATACTATGCGGTGCCGGTGTGTACTGACGTTTTTCCTATACCTAAAAGGCTTACAGAAATTATTAGCAAGGAGTGGGATAGACCCGGTGTGCCCTTTTCCCCACCTCCTATATTTAGAAAAATGTTTCCAATAGACGCCACTACTCGGGACTTATGGCAGACATTCCCTAAGGTGGAGGGAGCAGTTTCTACTTTAGCAAAGCGTACCACTATTCCGGTTGAGGACAGTTGTGCTTTTTCAGATCCAATGGATAAAAAATTGGAGGGTTACCTTAAGAAAATGTTTATTCAACAAGGTTTTATTTTACAGCCCCTTGCATGCATTGCGCCTGTCACTGCTGCGGCATTCTGGTTTGAGGCCCTGGAAGAGGCCATCCAGACAGCTCCATTGAATGAAATTATTGACAAGCTTAGAACGCTTAAGCTAGCTAACTCATTTGTTTCTGATGCCATTGTTCATTTGACTAAACTAACGGCTAAGAATTCCGGATTCGCCATCCAGGCGCGTAGGGCGCTATGGCTTAAATCCTGGTCAGCTGACGTGACTTCAAAGTCTAAATTACTCAACATTCCTTTCAAGGGGCAGACCTTATTCAGGCCTGGCTTGAAGGAAATTATTGCTGACATTACTGGAGGCAAGGGTCATACCCTTCCTCAGGACAGGGCCAAATCAAAGGCCAAACAGTTTAATTTTCGTGCCTTTCGAAATTTCAAGGCAGGAGCAGCATCAACTTCCTCCGCTTCAAAACAAGAGGGAACTGTTGCTCATTCCAGACAGGCCTGGAAACCTAACCAGTCCTGGAACAAGGGCAAGCAAGCCAGGAAGCCTGCTGCTGCCCCCAAGACAGCATGAAGGAACGGCCCCCTATCCGGAAACGGATCTAGTGGGGGGCAGACTTTCTCTCTTCGCCCAGGCGTGGGCAAGAGATGTTCAGGATCCCTGGGCGTTGGAGATCATATCTCAGGGATATCTTCTGGACTTCAAAGCTTCTCCTCCACAAGGGAGATTTCATCTTTCAAGGTTATCATCAAACCAGATAAAGAAAGAGGCATTCCTAAGCTGTGTGCAACACCTCCTAGTAACGGGAGTGATCCATCCAGTTCCGCGGACGGAACAAGGACAGGGATTTTATTCAAATCTGTTTGTGGTTCCCAAGAAAGAGGGAACCTTCAGACCAATATTGGATCTAAAGATCTTAAACAAATTCCTCAGAGTTCCATCATTCAAAATGGAAACTATTCGGACCATCCTACCCATGATCCAAGAGGGTCAGTACATGACCACAGTGGACTTAAAGGATGCCTACCTTCACATACCGATTCACAAAGATCATCATAGGTTCCTAAGGTTTGCCTTTCTAGACAGGAATTACCAATTTGTAGCTCTTCCCTTCGGGTTGGCCACTGCCCCAATAATTTTTACAAAGTTTCTGGGCTCACTTCTGGCGGTTCTAATACCGCGAGGCATAGCGGTGGCTCCGTATCTAGACGACATCCTGATACAGGCGTCAAGCTTTCAAATTGCCAAGTCTCATACAGAGATAGTTCTGGCATTTCTGAGGTTGCATGGGTGGAAAGTGAACGTGGAAAAGAGTTCTCTATCACCACTCACAAGAGTCTCCTTCCTAGGGACTCTTATAGATTCTCTAGAGATGAAAATTTACCTGACGGAGCTCAGGTTATCAAAACTTCTAAATGCTTGCCGTGTCCTTCATTCCATTCAACGCCCGTCAGTGGCTCAGTGCATGGAAGTAATCGGCTTAATGGTAGCGGCAATGAACATAGTGCCATTTGCGCGCCTGCATCTCAGACCGCTGCAATTATGCATACTAAGTCAGTGGAATGGGGATTACTCAGATTTATCCCCTCTACTAAATCTGGATCAAGAGACCAGAGATTCTCTTCTCTGGTGGCTTTCTCGGGTCCATCTGTCCAAGGGTATGACCTTTCGCAGGCCAGATTGGATGATTGTAACAACAGATGCCAGCCTTCTAGGTTGGGGCGCAGTCTGGAACTCCCTGAAGGCTCAGGGATCGTGGACTCAGGAGGAGAAACTCCTCCCAATAAATATTCTGGAGTTAAGAGCAATATTCAATGCTCTTCTAGCTTGGCCTCAGTTAGCAACACTGAGGTTCATCAGATTTCAGTCGGACAACATCACGACTGTGGCTTACATCAACCATCAAGGGGGAACCAGGAGTTCCCTAGCGATGTTAGAAGTCTCAAAGATAATTCGCTGGGCAGAGTCTCACTTTTGCCACCTGTCAGCAATCCACATCCCAGGCGTAGAGAACTGGGAGGCGGATTTTCTAAGTCGTCAGACTTTTCATCCGGGGGAGTGGGAACTCCATCCGGAGGTTTTTGCTCAACTGGTCCATCGTTGGGGCAAACCAGAACTGGATCTCATGGCGTCTCACCAGAACGCCAAGCTTCCTTGTTACGGATCCAGGTCCAGGGACCCGGGAGCAACGCTGATAGATGCTCTAGCAGCTACTTGGTTCTTCAACCTGGCCTATGTGTTTCCACCGTTTCCTCTGCTCCCTCGACTGATTGCCAAAATCAAACAGGAGAGAGCATCGGTGATTCTGATAGCGCCTGCGTGGCCACGCAGGACCTGGTATGCAGACCTAGTGGACATGTCATCTCTTCCACCATGGACTCTGCCTCTGAGGCAGGCTTTCAATCATCCAAATCTACTTTCTCTGAGACTGACTGCATGGAGATTGAACGCTTGATTCTATCAAGGCGTGGCTTCTCCGAGTCAGTCATTGATACCTTAATACAGGCTCGGAAGCCTGTCACCAGGAAAATCTACCATAAGATATGGTGTAAATATCTTTATTGGTGTGAATCCAAGAGTTACTCATGGAGTAAGGTTAGGATTCCTAGGATATTGTCCTTTCTCCAAGAGGGTTTGGACAAAGGCTTATCAGCTAGTTCTTTAAAAGGACAGATCTCTGCTCTGTCTATTCTTTTGCACAAGCGTCTGGCAGAAGTTCCAGACGTCCAGGCATTTTGTCAGGCTTTGGTTAGGATTAAGCCTGTGTTTAAAACTGTTGCTCTCCCGTGGAGCTTAAACTTGGTTCTTAAAGTTCTTCAGGGAGTTCCGTTTGAACCTCTTCATTCCATTGATATTAAACTTTTATCTTGGAAAGTTCTGTTTTTGATGGCTATTTCGTCGGCTCGAAGAGTCTCTGAGTTATCTGCCTTACATTGTGATTCTCCTTATCTGATTTTTCATTCAGACAAGGTAGTTCTGCGTACCAAACCTGGGTTTTTACCTAAGGTGGTTTCTAACAGGAATATCAGTCAAGAGATTGTTGTTCCATCATTGTGTCCTAATCCTTCTTCAAAGAAGGAACGTCTTTTGCATAATCTGGACGTAGTCCGTGCCTTGAAGTTTTACTTACAGGCTACTAAAGATTTTCGTCAAACATCTGCCCTGTTTGTCGTTTACTCTGGACAGAGGAGAAGTGAAAAAGCTTCGGCAACCTCTCTTTCCTTTTGGCTTCGGAGCATAATACGCTTAGCCTATGAGACTGCTGGACAGCAGCCCCCTGAAAGGATTACAGTTAATTCTACTAGAGCTGTGGCTTCCACCTGGGCCTTTAAAAATGAGGCCTCTGTTGAACAGATTTGTAAGGCTGCGACTTGGTCTTCGCTTCACACCTTTTCAAAATTTTACAAATTTGACACTTTTGCTTCTTCGGAGGCTGTTTTTGGGAGAAAGGTTCTACAGGCAGTGGTTCCCTCCGTTTAAGTTCCTGCCTTGTCCCTCCCGTCATCCGTGTACTTTAGCTTTGGTATTGGTATCCCACAAGTAATGGATGATCCGTGGACTGGATACACTTAACAAGAGAAAACATAATTTATGCTTACCTGATAAATTTATTTCTCTTGTAGTGTATCCAGTCCACGGCCCGCCCAGTCCTTTTAAGGCAGGTCTAAATTTTAATTAAACTACAGTCACCACTGCACCCTATGGTTTCTCCTTTCTCGTCTTGTTTCGGTCGAATAACTGGATATGGCAGTGAGGGGAGGAGCTATATAGCAGCTCTGCTGTGGGTGATCCTCTTGCAACTTCCTGTTGGGAAGGAGAATATCCCACAAGTAATGGATGATCCGTGGACTGGATACACTACAAGAGAAATAAATTTATCAGGTAAGCATAAATTATGTTTTTCTTTCATACAGGTGGTGAGAATCCACAATCCATTTCTCCTAGGAACTAAATACCCGAGCAGTGGAGTCCAAGAGTAATGAAACATAAATGGTGGGATTTAAGTAATATATTTTTTATTTGAAAAACTAAATCCACAACCCCAAAAAACCCAAAAAGGGCAAAAACCATGCAATGAAATTTATGTAAGAATTTACCTGATAAATTAATTTCTTTCATATTGGCAAGAGTCCATGAGCTAGTGACGTATGGGATATACATTCCTACCAGGAGGGGCAAAGTTTCCCAAACCTCAAAATGGCTATAAATACTCCCCCCACCACACCCACAATTCAGTTTAACGAATAGCCAAGAAGTGGGTTGATAAGAAAGGAGCGAAAGCATCAACAAGGAATTGGAATAATTGTGCTTTATACAAAAATATCATAACCACCATAAAAAGGGTGGGCCTCATGGACCCTTGCCAATATGAAAGAAATTAATTTATCAGGTAAATTCTTACATAAATTATGTTTTCTTTCATGTAACTGGCAAGAGTCCATGAGCTAGTGACGTATGGGATAGTAAATACCCAAGATGTGGAACTCCACGCAAGAGTCACTAGAGAGGGAGGGATAAAAACAAAGACAGCCAATTCCGCTGAAAAAGAATCCACAACCAAAATCAAAAGTTTTAATCTTTATAACGAAAAAAACTGAAATTATAAGAAGAATCAAACTGAAACAGCTGCCTGAAGTACTTTTCTACCAAAAACTGCTTCTGAATAAAACTGCTTCTGAAGAAGAGAAAACTGCTTCAAATGGTAGAATTTAGTAAAAGTATGCAAAGAAGACCAAGTTGCTGCTTTGCAAATCTGATCAACAGAAGCTTCATTCTTAAAAGCCCAGGAAGTAGAAACTGACCTAGTAGAATGAGCCGTAATCCTCTGAGGCTTTACCCGATTTACCCGATTCCAAATAAGCATGATGAATCAAAAGCTTTAACCAAGATGCCAAAGAAATGGCAGAAGCCTTCTGACCTTTCCTAGAACCAGAAAAGATAACAAATAGACTTGAAGTCTTTCTGAAATCTTAGTAGCTTCAACATAATATTTCAAAGCTCTTACCACATCCAAACAATGTAAAGATCTTTCCAAAGAATTCTTAGGATTAGGACACAACGAAGGGACAACAATTTCTCTACTAATGTTGTTGGAATTCACAACTTTAGGTAAAAATTTAAATGAAGTCTGCAAAACCGCCTTATCCTGATGAAAAATCAGAAAAGGAGACTCACAAGAAAGAGCAGATAATTCAGAAACTCTTCTTGCAGAAGAAATGGCCAAAAGGAACAATACTTTCCAAGAAAGTAATTTAATGTCCAGTGAATGCATAGGCTCAAACGGAGGAGCCTGTAAAGCCCTCAAAACCAAATTAAGACTCCAAGGAGGAGAAATTGGCTTAATGACAGGCTTGATATGAACCAAAGCCTGTACAAAACAATGAATATCAGGAAGATTAGCAATTTTTCTGTGAAACAGAACTGAAAGAGCAGAGATTTGTCCTTTCAATGAACTTGCAGACAAACCCTTATCCAAACCATCCTGAAGAAACTGTAAAATTCTAGGAATTCTAAAAGAATGCCAAGAGAATTTATGAGAAGAACACCATGAAATGTAAGTCTTCCAGACTCAGTAATAAATCTTTCTAGACACAGATTTGCGAGCCTGCAGCATAGTATTAATAACTGAGTCAGAGAAACCTCTATGACTAAGCACTAGGCGTTCAATCTCCATACCTTCAAATTTAATGATTTGAGATCCTGATGGAAAAAAGGGCCTTGAGATAGAAGGTCTGGCCTTAACGGAAGTGGCCAAGGTTGGTAACTGGACATCCGAACAAGATCTGCATACCAAAACCTGTGTGGCCATGCTGCAGCCACCAGCAGTACAGTGGAAATCACTCTTGGAAGAAGAACTAGAGGCGGAAAGACATAAGCAGGTTGGTAATTCCAAGGAAGTGACAACGCATCCACTGCTTCTGCCTGAGGATCCCTGGACCTGGACAGATACCTGGGAAGTTTCCTGTTTAGATGACAAGCCATCAGATCTATTTCTAGAAGCCCCCACATCTGAACAATCTGAAGAAACACATCTGCGTGAAGAGTCCATTCTCCCGGATGTAAAGTCTGGCGACTGAGATAATCCGCTTCCCAATTGTCTATCCCTGGGATATGGACCGCAGAGATTAGACAGGCGCTGGATTCCGCCCATGCAAGTATCTGCAATACTTCTTTCATAGCTAGAGGACTGTGAGTCCCACCTTGATGATTGACATACGCCACGGTTGTGACATTGTCTGTCTGAAAACAAATAAACGGTTCTCTCTTCAGAAGAGGCCAAAACTGAAGAGCTCTGAGAATCGCACGGAGTTCCAAAATATTGATTGGTAATCTCGCCTCTTGAGATTTCCAAACCCCCTGCGCTGTCAGAGATCCCCAGACAGCTCCCCAACCTGAAAAACTTGCATCTGTTGAAATCACAGTCCAGGTTGGATGAACAAAAGAGGCCCCTTGAATTAAACGATGGTGATCTAACCACCAAGTCAGAGATAGTCGAATATTGGGATTTAAGGATATTAATTGTGATATCTTTGTATAATCCCTGCACCATTGGCTCAGCATACAAAGCTGAAGAGGTCTCATGTGAAAACGAGCAAAGGGGATCGCGTCCGATGCTGCAGTCATGAGACCTAAAACCTCCATGCACATAGCTACTGAAGGGAATGACTGAGACTGAAGGTTCCGACAAGCTGAAACCAATTTCAGACGTCTTTTGTCTGTTAGAGACAAAGTCATGGATACTGAATCTATTTGGAATCCTAAAAAGGTTACCCTTGTCTGAGGAATCAAGGAACTTTTTGGTAAATTGATCCTCCAACCATGTCTTTGAAGAAACAACACTAGTTGATTCGTGTGAGATTCTGCAGAATGTAAAGACTGAGCAAGTACCAAGATATCGTCCAAATAAGGAAACACCGCAATACCCCGCTCTCTGATTACAGAGAGTAGGGCACCAAGAACCTTTGAAAAGATCCTTGGAGCTGTTGCTAGGCCAAAAGGAAGAGCAACAAATTGGTAATGCTTGTCTAGAAAAGAGAATCTCAGAAACTGATAGTGATCTGGATGAATCGGAATATGAAGATATGCATCCTGTAAGTCTATTGTGGACATATAATGCCCTTGCTGAACAAAAGGCAGAAAAGTCCTTTTAGTCACCATCTTGAATGTTGGTATTCTTACATAACGATTCAAAATTTTTAGATCTAGAACTGGTCTGAAAGAATTCTCTTTCTTTGGAACAATGAACAGATTTGAATAAAACCACGTTCCTGAGAAGGAACTGGCACAATTACACCGGATAACTCCAGGTCTGAAACACACTTCAGGAAAGCCTGAGCCTTTACTGGGTTCACTGGAATGCGTTAGAGAAAGAAACTTCTCACAGGCGGTCTTACCTTGAAACCTATTCTGTACCCTTGATAAACAATGTTCTGAATCCAATGATTTTGGATTGAATTGATCCAAACATCTTTGTAAAATCTTAGTCTGCCCCCTACCAGCTGCGCTGGAATGAGGGCTGCATCTTCATGCGGACTTGGGGGCTGATTTTGATTTTCTAAAAGGCTTGGATTTATTCCAGACTGGAGAAGGCTTCCAATTGGAAACCGTTCCTTTAGGGGAAGGGTCAGGTTTCTGTTTCTGTGATGAAAGGAACGAAAACGGTTAGCAGCCCTAAATTTACCCTTAGATTTTTTTATCCTGAGGCAAAAAGGCTCCCTTCCCCCCAGTGACAGTTGAAATAATAGAATCCAACTGAGAACCAAATAATTTATTACCTTGGAAAGAAAGCGATAGCAACGTTGACTTAGAAGTCATATCCGCATTCCAAGATTTAAGCCATAAAGCTCTTCTAGCTAAAATAGCTAAAGACATATACCTGACATCAATTTTAATGATATCAACAAATGAATTAGCTTAACAATGCTATACACATTATGATTTGGTACTTGTTGCGCTAAAGTTTCCAACCAAAAAGTTGAAGCCGCAGCAACATCAGCCAAAGAAATAGCAGGCCTAAGAAGATGACCTGAACATAAATAAGCCTTCCTTAGATAAGATTCAAGCTTCCTATCTAAAGGATCTTTAAAAGAAGTACCCAGACTATTCCATTCCCTAGAATTTACGTCTGAAATAGCATCAGGAACTGGAAAAACCTCTGGAATAACTAAATGAGGTTTAAAAACCGAATTTAAACGTTTACTGGTTTTTAATATCAAGAGGACTAGTCTCCTCCATATCTAATGCAATCAACACCTCTTTTAATAAAGAACGAATATACTCCATTTTAAATAAATATGAAGATTTGTCAGTGTCAATATCTGAGGCAGAATCTTCTGAACCAGATAGATCCTCATCAGAGATAGATAAATCAGAATGCTGTCTGTCATTTAAAAATTCATTGAATTTACGGAGAAGTTTTAAAAGACCTTTTACGTTTATTAGAAGGTGGTATAACAGACAGGGCCTTCTGAATAGAATTAGAAACAAATTCTCTCACATTAACAGGAATATCTTGAACATTAGATGTTGAAGGAACAACAACAGGTAATGGATTACTACTAATGGAAATATTGTCTGCTTTTGAAAGTTTATCATCACAACCAACACAAACTACAGCCGGAGGAACAGTTACCACAAGTTTACAACAAATGCACTTAGCTTTGGTAGAACCGACATCAGGCAGCAGCATTCCAGAAGTAGATTTTGAGACAGGGTCAGATAGAGACATCTTGCAATATGTAATAGAAAAAACAACATATAAAGCAAAATTATCAATTTCCTTATATGACAGTTTCAGGAATGGGAAAAAATGCAAACAGAATAAGCCTCTGGAACCAGAAGCAAAATGAAATAAGAACTTAAATAATGTCAAAAATCTGGCGCCAAGTATGACGCCCACAAATGACAAATGATTTTTTGGTGCCAAGAACGTCTGCAACAAACACGAGCGTCATAGATGACGCAACTATGTAAAAACTCTCGGCGCCAACTAAGACGCCGGAAATGACAACATTACGCCAACGAACGTAATTCTCACGCCAAAAAAGTCTTGCACCAAAAATGATGCAATAAATTATAGCATTTTGTGCTCCCGCGAGCCTAACAGCCCGGAATTTAGAAAAGAAAGTCAATTTGAAAATTTTCAGGTAAGAAATATTTTTTTATTTTTTTATTTTCTGTTTTTTCATATGCATTTCCCAAAATTAAACTGATAGTCTGTAAGAAGGAAATATACTGATTAACCTGAATCATGGCAAATATAAGTATAAAATATATATTTAGAACTTTACATATAAAGTGCCAAACCATAGCTGAGAGTGTCATAAATAAAAGAAAACATACTTACCAAAAGACACTCATCTACATAAAGTAGATAGCCAAACCAGTACTGAAACGAGAATCAGTAGAGGTAATGGTATATAAGAGTATATTGTCGATCTGTAAAGGGAGGCAAGAGATGAATCTCTACGACCGATAACAGAGAACCTATGAAATAGATCCCCATTAGGATGACCATTGTATTCAATAGGTAATACTCCCTTCACATCCCTCTGTCATTCATTGCACTCTGAGAGGAACCGGGCTTCAGCATGCTTAGAAGCGCATATCAAAGTAGAAATCTAGCACAAACTTACTTCACCAACTCCATAGGAGGCAAAGTTTGTAAAACTGAATTGTGGGTGTGGTAAGGGGTGTATTTATAGGCATTTTGAGGTTCGGGAAACTTTGCCCCTCCTGGTAGGAATGTATATCCCATACGTCACTAGCTCATGGACTCTAGCTAATTACATGAAAGAAATATCCAACAGGCAAATAATCATCCTGAGACAACTACCTGAAGGACTTTCCTACCTAAGGCTGCCTCAGAAGATGCAATAAAACCCAAAATGGTAGAATTAAGAAAAAATAGCTGCCTTGCAAAGTCGTACAACTGAAGGCTCGTTCCTAAAAGATGAGCAGTAATCCATTAAGGAGGAGGAAATCTGCCTCCAAAAAAAGCTTTATGAAATCGAAGTCTCAACCAAGAAGACAAAGAAATTGCAAAAGCTTAATGCCCTTTCCTGTAACCAGAAAAGAACACAAAATAGAAGTTTGGAAACTATAGTAGCTTCAATATAATACTTTGACTCCTTAACAAATTCCGGTCTTATATAACACTAGAAAAGAAAACAGATCTAGTCTCAAGAAACTGCCTTATCCTAAAAAAAAATAAGATAAGGAACATCACATAAAAAAAAACAGATAACTTAGAAAATTCTTTCTAGCAGAAAGAACAGGCAAAAGAAACTGAGAACCTGACAAACCATCAAAACCAAAAAAAAAAAGATTTTTTTTTTTCAGATTCAAAACTAAAACCAGTAATATTCTTTCTCCTTTTTGAATCAGTATCATTTTCTCTCTTCTTATGGGTCTATTGATAGGAGTTTATACTCTAATACAGACACGAACAGTGTGGATAACAAAGTATCATGTTTGTTGATGTTAGATCAAACAGTCTAGTCATATTAGATCATTTTAGCAGTCTTATGGGTTAACTCATGGTTGAATTTTTTAATCAGTGTCAATTATACTCACCGTGTCAACTAAGCTATCATTGGTCATTTTAGGCACTCTGACAACTTCCGTTTTTAAAACACACCTGTTTATAAGGCTTTTACTTTGTATCAAATGTATCTATTGTTTCATGCCTGAGGAAACGACCAGTTACGGTCGAGAAACGCGTAGCGGTACTTGTATGGAATAAATATATATTTTTTTATATTCACAGAAGTTGTCCTTTGCTTTTATCTTTACGTTGCAAGGGTCAACGTTTTTCACACTGTCCGCAGTGTGAATTAATCATTGCAAAACCACGCTTGACAAAGAAAGCGATTTACCCGGCACGGAGTCTGACAGAATCAATCCACCTTCGTCCAGACGCAGTATACCACAGACACCAGTGTACTAACCACTGTGAGTGTTAGTCTGCCTGTTAGCACCGGTCACAGTACGGTGCATATCTATTTGGTAAGCATTTTTGATTCATCACAGTTTGCATTCTGTTCAAACTTTATTACGCTATGTGGCGCCCTCTTTTTCAATTCTAATTCTACAGAATCCCCACACCGAGGATCAGAGGAGCAGCCACCACGGAACTGTATTCACTCCATTTTTCTCGTCTTACAGGAGCCATCGGGCATATGTCTATCTAATCATCTGATTGACGGTTTGTGCACTGACTGTTATACTAATTTTTTAGCGCACCCCATGTTTGGATCCCTTCCAGGATTCCAAATTTGACTCTCAAAACCAAAATAAGACTCCAAGAATGAGAAAATTGTTTTAATAATAGACTTAATTCTAGCCAAAGCTAGAACAAAAATATGAATTAGCAATCTTCCAAAGGGAAAAAAATGAAAGAATGCAAGGAAAAAAGACATGATCCTTACATCAAGAAATAAAGGTCCTCTAAACCTTATAATAAAACTTCCTGAATACAGGCTCACAAAACTGTATCAGAGTCTCAATAACAGAATCGGAGAACCTTCTCTGCTTAAGAACTATTCGTTCAATCTCCGTGCCATGAGGCTTAGAGATTTGAGACCTGTATTAAAAACGGACGTAGAGACCAAAAATCTGGAATGCAAAGGAATAGACCCTTAGAGGGCAACTGGACATCTGAACTAGATTTGCATACCAAAAACTGCAAGACCAAATTGGAACAGATAGAAACACAGACACTCCCTATAGACTGATTGTGGCAACCATCCTGGAAGGAAAAACAGAGGTGGAAGCAAAAACATGTTAGTCAAAATGATCAAGGAACTACCTAAGCATCCACAAACACTGCTTGAGGAACCATAGACCTTACACAGAACCTGGAAAGTCAAATAATGAAGGAAAAGGCCATCAGAATTATCTCTGGGAGACTCCAAATAACCACTATCTGATAGAAGATACTCTCAGTTGATACTTCAAGAATATTAAATAATAATTGACTTCTGTATAGTAAAGAATACACAATACTTCCCTTATGGTCAGGGAACTGAGAGTTCCCCCTTGATGGCTGATATATGCTACTGCTGAAACATAGTCAAACTAAAACCAGAGATAATACTCCCTTTCTAACAGAGGCCAACTCTGAAGAACTCTTAAAATTGCACAGAGCCCAAAACTATTAAAAAGAAAGCTTGCCCTTGAGAAAAAACACAAAAAAAAACTTGCACTCTCCGAGACCCCCAGATAGTACCCCCATCCTGAAAGACATGCATCCGTAAAGAATACAGATCCGGTAGGATGAACAAAAGAAGCCTCCTGCAAAAAAGTTGATACATCCACCAAGACAGAGACTGGCACTATCTGAAATCTAGATAAATCCTTGAAAAAATAGAGTAAGACCCCTGCATCACTGCTGAAGTTTACAAAGTTGAAGAGACAAGCTTCCTGTTGAAGGAGGAGTTGTTCACACCTGGTTGTGTCTCTCCATATTGGGTGCTCGTCTGCAGCCTCCTCGTCTACATCTCCCCATGCTATCGGCCCCGAGGTCCCACAGGGCTTGGTTTGGGCATCAAGCCGATCAACGGCTACAGCTGTGGAAGCTCAAAAACTTGTCTACCGCTAAAGGCACAAGAAGGTTCGGACTGAAACCGTGTTTTTAAATTATTGCTCCTAACACGCTGCACAGCTGATTGTGGATACGGGGCTAAGCAGATACAAGCTGAAGAAGCCATTGGTGAGCGGAACTTCATCTCCCACTTGCAGATATGGGTTACTGATGCACGGAGTGATCCGAGCGTCACCTCCTATCTCGTGGGTCTAGACCCTGCTCTCTAGTTATCATACTTACCCGATAGGAAACAACATCTCCCGATCAGTATCAGGTATTTACAGCAGCTGAGGTATAACGCTGGGAAGGATTGTGTACTGGAAGATCTGTTTGCGGTCTTTGGGAACAGTTACATTGTTTTGTCGAAAGCACAAGTGTCTTTTACTCAATATATACATTGTTGCAGAGGGGCCGTTCTTTTTTTCCCTATGAAAATGTTTTTGTTCCTCTTCACAAAGTACTAAACATCTTTGAGGTTTGGTTACCATTGGAAGTTAACCTCTGACTAAGTAATTTAAACACAGTTTCATCGGAACTTGTATCAAGTGTGCCCTCTAGATGTGATAGCTATAACTCACTAAGTTCGTGACTGCGGCATTTCGTTTTCTCCATTATATAAGCAGCCATAAAACTATTTGTTTCTTCGGTTGGAGAGACTATGTAACTGAAACCACAAGCAAGGTTTTCTCCATTGTCTAAGAATTTTGAGAAGCTGCATCTGGTGACATTTAAGAGCTTATTTTGTTCATCTTGCTAGAGCTTGTTATTTATTAAATTTGAACTTTATTGATACTATATTGTTAAAATCCGGATTGACATTTAGTTATTATCCTATATATTACAGATGTGTATATAAATAGAACCTTAAAATGTGCACCTCTATTAGAAACAAAATATGATACAAGGTTTGTTGATACTTTATTGGGTGCTAAGGAACCAATGTTTTTTTTTTTTTAATTGCTGATAATATAATTGATCTTTTCATTGCAGGAGATATCATAGGCTACGTTATACAAGTGCTAATATTTTTGATAGACACTCTTCAAGGGGAAATAGAGGTCCAAATATCTGTATCCTTAAAATCTAGTCTGACAAAGCTGAAGAGACTTCATGAGAATGCGAGCAAAATGAATAGCATTCAAAACAGCCAACATGCAACCTAACACCTCCATTCAAAGAGCAACTGAGGTAAAGAGAAAAAACAGAAGGTGAAAACAGGTGGAGACTGGCTTCATACTCCTAAAAACTTTCAAGAAAAGATTCATGGAAACTGAATCTGAGAAAAAACAATCTTAGTCTGAGAAACAAGCAAACTATTTGGAAAAAAAAATAAGTTTTCCAACCAAAAGAAAACCTGTCCCATGGTAATATACATATTTTATATAAATATATATATATATATATATACACACACACAGTATGTATATATGTATATATATATATATATATATATATATATATATATATATATACACACAGTATGATGTATAAAACAATAATATGCTTATAGAGTGCCAAATATAAAATTAAAGATCAAGTACTTACCAACAGGCCAAAACCAGTGCTGAAACATAACAGCAGAGGGATCTGGAATAGGAGTATATTGACAAATCAACAGAAGGAGGCAAAGTCCCTGCGACATCCATGGAAAGGCTTGTGACTAAATCCCAAAAGGTGAACTATCTTAGTCTATATGCCACTACCAATACTCCAAATACATCCCTCCAACAATCATTGTACTCTGAGGCGAAATGGGCCTTAACGGGACACTCAAGTCAAAATTAGACTTTCATTATTCATATAGAGTATGTAATTTTAAACAACTTTCCAATTTACTTCCATTTACAAAATGTGAGCAGTCTTTTTATATTCAAACTTTTTGAGTCACCAGCTCCTACTGAGCATGTGCAAGAATTCACAGCATATACATATTTGCATTTGTGATTGGCTGATAGCTGTCACATGGTACGTGTATGCATTTATGATTGGCTGATGGCTGTCACATGGTACAGGGGGAGTGGAAATAGACATAACTTTTAAAATTGTCAGAAAAAAACCTACTCATATCTAATCTACTCTCCGTCGTCCAATCAGTTGATAAATTACTCCCAATGCCACCTACGATGTTATATTGGAAGCCCATGTTTCGGTTATACCGAAGCCAGGGAAATCTCAAGACCTTCCATCTAACTTCAGGTCCCTCTCACTACTTAATGTTTTTTTAAAGATTTTTGCAAAGATTCTAACAAATCATTTGAATCAAGTTCTGCCCACCCTTTTTCACACAGACCAAGTGGGTTTCGTACCACAAAGTGAGGTAAGAGATAACACCACTAGGCTCCTCCATCTTATACAATAGCCTAAATGACATCAAATCCCCTCAGTCCTCCTGTCGACGGACGCTAAAAAGGCCTTCGACAGGTTGGACTGGACATTCCTACACCACTCTTTATCAAAATTTGGCATCCCAGACAAATTTATTGCAAAGGTCTTCACCCTCTATTCCCATCCAACTGCTAAGGTCAAGGTCAATGGCATCTTGTCAGTCATTCCATATCAGAAATGGCACGAGACAGGGTTGCCCCCTATCTCCTCTGCTATTCGTTTTGTCTATGGAAATTTTAGCTAGTAAACTTAGACTATGTCCTGAAGTTTCCGCATTTCACATAGGAAACCATCATTACAAATTAACGCTTTTTGCCGACGATCTCTTATTGTCCTTGACCAACCACCAGACCTCCCTGCCAACTGCACAAACTCTTCTGGACCACTACGGCAAAGTGTCTAATTATGCAATAAACTCCTCAAAATCAGAGGAGCCGGCTCAGGAAGTAACTAACCTACGACACAACACTCCTTACAGAATACAAATCAAAGCATTAAAATATCTAGGTACATTTCTTTCTCCCAACCCCCAACAATTATACAAATTAAATTATGGAAAATTTATAGGAGAATTCACCGAACTCACCACATCCTGGATAACTAAAAACATCTCTTTGACGGGCAGAATAGCGGTAGCCAAAATGACCCTGCTGCCAAAGCTATTATACATATTTTAAACAGTCCCTATACCACTACCCTAAACCTTACAATCATAAACTGCAAACCATCTTAAACTCCTACATCTGGCGGAAAAAAACACCCAGGATAGCCAAAACGCTTTACTTACCTAAACAGAAAGGGGACCTAGGAGCTCCAAATATTCAACTATATAGACATGCTGCGATTCTTAACAGAATAATAGATTGGAGTTACAATACTTCTCAGTCAAACAAGATGTGGATCACCCTAGAACATGATTTACTGTCTGTCACCCAACTCAGTAGCACTGCCTGGCTTTCCGCTAACCATAGACCACCCAACATTTCCCAATATCCTTTAATCAAAGAAACCTTTGATACATGGGATCTCCTCCTAAAGAAATACTCCACTTTTTTCTCTAACCCATCTCCCTTAACACCCATACTTTTTAAATCCTGATTTCATATTGAGACAGGCTTGCCTAAAAACATTTAATCCAGATATAAACAAATTCCTTCCAATATACCTTTTTACAGACGGTACCAAATTGTTACCGCACAACGATGTACAAACAATAGGAGAGGGTATCTTCTCCTTAGGGCTGCGGTACCACCAGCTAACACACTTCTTAAAAACGCACAAGTAATTAAAACCCAAATTACAAGACCCCGAACTGCATTTGAGCTCTTATGTAGTGCCTCAAGCCCTCCCAAACATACCATTTCTTTACTTTATATGATCTTGATAAGCCCCCTAAAATACTTTTTACCCTCATACACCCAAAAATGGCAAAAAGAGTTGCCAACTCAGATTTCCTATAAAGAATGGAACATAATATTTTCTAAAATTACCAAATCCTCCCACTCCAGCGCACTTCTGGAAACTAATCATAAACTTCTTACAAGGTGGTATCTCACACCCCAAAAACTCAAATACATGTTCCCTCAAGCCTCAGATCGCTGTTGGAGACTCTGTAAACAAAGAGGATCACTATACCACATTTGGTGGTCATGCCCTATAATTCAGCGTTTTTGGGAATCTGTAAAAAACGAAGGTAATCTAATCTTAAATTGTGATCTGCCACTAGATCCCCTAATCTTCCTATTTCATGACATCCCAAAATTACAATCTAAATTACATACGGTGCTACTACATCTGGCACTACACAGCGCAAAACAATCCCAAGGTTATGGAAACAGACACATATTCCCAGAGTTTCAGACTGGATAGCACAATTTTCTCTAAATCTGACTCTGGAAAGATATTTCTACCTTTCTACCAACCGCTTAGACTTCTATCATGATATTAGGTCCTTATGGGAAACGAACCCACAAAACCCAGATAACTTTCCCTCTAATACTGCTGAAAGAAACCATCAAATGGGAAATTAAAAATGAGTATTATGGGTCGCATTAAACTAAGATTGTTAACCGCACATATTTTTTTTTCTGTTCTTTCTTTTTCTATTTGTTGTACTGTTGTTTATTTGTTACTTCTAACTTACAGTATGATATACAGGGACATCTCAGCTTATAGTTAATAGCAATGATGTATAAACCTTTATTTGTATTGATATTGTACATTTATTGAAAATCTTAATAAAAAACAATTAACAAACAAAAAAATTGTCAAAAAAATCTACTAATTTAAAGTTCAGACTACGTGCTATTGCATTGTCTTGTTATCTTGCACTGCCGAATCAAATGCACATCTTAATTCTTTAACCTCCTCTAGCTGAGGCAAATACCAGACTGAGGTGCCAGTGAGCTGGGAGTTTTTTTTTATAAAGTTCCTGAGGTTAGGGAATCTTTGCCCCTTCCTAGTGGTAAAGAAGAGTAATTTCCATGAGTAATGGATTGTGGACTCTCATCACCTGTATGAAAGAGATGTTGATTTATCTGACACTTTAATGTTTTTACTCCCACTGCACCTTAAATGACAAATAGAATTCACAGATTTGCAGAAAGTTGTTGAATGTATTAAGCTAGACTCTGTCAGGCCCATTTATCAAGCTCCGTATGGAGCTTGAAGGGCCGTGTTTCTGGCGAGTCTTCAGACTCGCCAGAAACACAATTTATGAAGCAGCGGTCTAAAGATAAATTGTTGATTTCCTACGTAAAATTTGTCAATTTCTTAGTCTTCCTTATTTTCTTAAAAAGTCCACTAAAAGGTGCACCAAAATAATTAACCCATACCGGTGAGTGCTAAAACAGAAACTCAATGTCAAAACCCTGGATGTTAGTGCAGGAGAGCAAAGACAGCTGCGTTAATGTCTCCAATGACTCTGTAGAGCAATAAAGTCAGTCGTGTCAAATTTAAAGAGACAGTAACTACATTTTGGTCCAAAAGTACCTCAAAACTACAATATAAGTTGTGTGGTGTATGAGTATATGTCCCCAGACTTTGTAAATCATGTGTACATGTTCATGCTAATAGCCAGTGGTTTGTGAAGGTGCATTGTACTTACCTGTCTGCACCTTTGTCTTCTCTGCTTACCTCAACTGCAAATGACTGCGCCAAGATGACTATTGTCTATGATTATGGTATACTACCAATAAATGTAAGATGCCACAGTGGATATGACATGACTGCTTTTATCATGTTTTTTTTTACTCTTCATGTCCGATATGCAGTTTGATGTTTGAAAAGCTTGTGAATAAAGAATTTTACTTTTATCTTTTAAGTTGCTGTATCCAATTTGTTAATTGATTGGATCAAACAGATATTTGCAGCAAACTTGAACATATGCTAAATAGCCTTTATTGGGACACACTTTGAGAGCCGTCTTCTGTATGGTCAATGGTCATGTGACCTCGGACCCTGGAAACAGAATGGTAAGTGTTATTAGATATTTTCCTGTTAAAGCACTAAATTCTATGCAGTCAATTATTTGCTCAAGCTATATAGTAAATTAAGAGATGTAGTGGGAAACATTATCGCATCTTCATATATGTGATGTATGCTAGATTTGCACCACACTGGGACAGTGTTCAACAAGTGTATTTGAGCTCACTACTGTGTTACTAACTGATAGGTGCAAGCACAGTGCCAAGGATCTCACAAGAAACGCTGTAAGCCAGGGGATTGACAGATATATAACCTAGGAGGTCATCCCCTTTGTCCTTTGTAGTCTGAGAGGGAAATGGGTATCAGATCAATTAGAGAACCCTTATCAACTATGAGTAGATCAGCACTTCAGAATTCACCTCACTCTTGGAGGTGTAGATTTGACGAAGGATTCAGGGAGCGATGGAGGGATGTAAGCTCTGGTATGTAGGGGTGTTTTGTGTTGACTGAAAAAAGGCTTAAACCATTTTAATCTGGTAATACTTTTTTGCCGGTAATATAAAATAGAGCATGGATTTAGCCTTTTAGAGCCAGTAACACACAAAGAACTGGCTTTATGGCACAAAGCAATGGTTTAACACTTTATGGGCCAGTAACACAGAACAGTAATGTAACTTCTGGTAACACACAACAATGCTACAACCAAATTTTTCTGTAGTTTGGGGTATTCCTCCCAACACACATATATCCTTAGCAAATTGAACAGACACTCTTCTAATATGGTTGCCACCAGACAGGGATGACATTGCAAGTACGCAATTATTTCAAGCACCCACAATATCACCACTATCTACCCATTGAAGGCCACCCCCATATTTGATGGTAGGTCTGGTCTTGGTGGGGTAGATTTATACATCAATCTCTTTGCTTACTATGGGCTAGATTGTGAGTGGCATGCTGTTGCGTGCAAACAATAAGGGGTTTATCGCAGCATAAGCACATTTGAATTTAACTTGCGTAGGAATAGCGTGACTTCAGAGCTCTAGTTAACCGTTATGCTCGACAAAAATGTAGCATAAAAACATCAGCAATACATTTAAAAGTACAGTTACACTCAGAACACTATCTAATAAAAATAATAATAAAAAAATATTGTAATAAATAGACATGTATACACATATAAATACATATGTATACATACTGTATATAGACATATATATATATAAGTGCATTGGAGCCCTGTGCAGTCACTCCATTTATTTAATAATAGTCTGTGGGACTCATGCAATATATGTGAGTCCTCAACTAGAATAAAAGGAGTCTGGAAAGTATATGTACACATATACAGACATATATATATATATATATAATGTGCATTGGAGCCCATTGCAGTCAAGTAGCTGAAAATATAAAAAATCATATTAATTCAATATTCATATTTAATAAAGTGTTTAACTGTGTTTGTACTGTAAATATTTCACATTTCAATGTTTTTCACATAGGGAAATATGGGAATATGTATTTATAAATATAGATGTATATTTTACCCCCCAAAAAAATCAAATATACAGTCATGGCCAAAAATATTGGCAGCCCTGCATTTCTATCAGATAATGCACCACATCGCCCAGAAAATTGTTGCAATTACAAATATTTAGGCATTCTCATGTTTATTTATTTTGTTTGTATTGGTATAACACAAAAATGTGGAGAGAAAAAAGCCAAATCTGATGCATTCCACGCAAAACTCCAAAAATGGACTAAACAAAATTATTGGCACCTTCTCAAAATTGTAAGAAATAATTACATTACAAGCTTGTGATGCTCCTGTAATTTATAATGAAACTCACCTGTATTAATTAGCAGGTGCTGAAAATATAGAAATCACAGTGGCAACCAGTTAAAATGGTGAACAATTGACTCAACCTTTCTGTTGTGTGTCTCTGTGGGCCACACAAGTCCATCTCCAGAGATCTTAATGTTCCTGTGTCCACTGTGCGCAACATTATCAAGAAGTTTACAGCCCATGGCACTGTAGATAATCTCTGTGAACGTGGACAAAAGAGAAAAATGTATCAAAGATTGCAACAAAGGATTGTTCGAATGGTGGATGAAGAGCCTTGATTAACTTCCAGACAATTTCAAGCTGACCTTCAGGCACAGGGTACAAATGTGTCAGCTCCCACTATACGTCGCCATCTGAATGAAAAGGGACGCTATGGTAGGAGACCTAGAAAGACCCCACTGCTGACACAGAAACATTAAAAAAGCCGATTGGAGTTTGCCAAAACTTACCTGAGGAAGCCAAAATCCTTTTAGGAGAATGTGCTGTGGACAGATGAAACAAAATTACAGCTTTTTTGGTAAAGCCCATCATTCTACTGTTTTCAGAAAAAGAAATGAGGCTTTTAAAGAAAAGAATACAGTCCCTACAGTCAAACATGGTGGAAGTTCATTGATGTTTTGGGGTTGCTTTACTGCTTCAGGTACTGGATTGGCTTGACTGTGTGCATGGCATTATGAAATCTGAAGACTAACAAAGAATTCTGTGGTGCAATGTAAGGCCCAGTGTCAGAAAGTTGGGTCTCCATCAGAGGTCATGGGTCTTAAAGCAGGACAATGACCCAAAGCACATTTAAAAAAGCACCCAGAAATGGTTTAAGACAAAGTGCTAGAGAGTACTTAACTGGCCAGCAATGAGTCCAGATTTCAATCCCATAGAGCACCTGTGAAGAGATCTCAATCCCATAGAGCACCTGTGAAGAGATCTCAAAACAGCAGTTGGGAAAAGGAACCCTTCCAATCTGAGAGACCTGGAGCAGTTGGTGAAAGAAGTGTGGTCCAAAATTCCAGTAGAGAGGTGTAAGAAACTCACTGATGGTTACAGGAAGCAATTGATTTTAGTTATTTTTTTCCCAAGGGGTGTGCTACCAAATATTAAATTGAAGGTGCCAATAATTTTGTCCAGTCCATTTTTAGAATTTTGCATGGAATGTGTCAGATTAGTTTTTTTTCCTCCAGTTTTTTGTGTCATACCAATATAAACAAAAGATATAAACACGAGAACGCCTATACATTTGTAATTTCAACAATTTTCTGGGCGAAGTGGTGCATTATCTGACAGAAATGCAGGGGTGCCAATAGTTTTGGCCATAACTGTATATATAGAAATATTTATTTATGAATAAATAGAACATATTCTGCTATGTGAAGAACATTGGATTGTGAAATATTCATATTTTCATGTTGGGTTAGCACACTTGAGAAAATGCAATAGAGTTTGCACGCAAGTAAGGGTGTTAGTTTAACATAGTCGTGATATTATAAGTTCAGCTTTTTACCCGCATCGGGTTAGTGCTTGTGCAAAAACTTTTCACTTTCAACTTGTAATACGCACCCTAATCGACGCACGCAAAAAGCTTACTTATAGCGGAGTAAACTTGCAACATAAATAACACTCCAGTTGTAATCTAGCTCTATATGTGACACTTGTAAAATGTCTCAGCAATATACGGTTGAATATTGTTTCAGAAAATGAGGTTTCACAGGAATACATTACAATTAACTTAAATTTACTTTGCTGATTTACCAACAACACTGTCAATATTTATTTACAGTATTTATCATATTGATCAGACTGTGCATTGAAACAAAATATCAAAACCACACAGCTATGATTAACAGCAGGGAAAGTTTGCTGGGGGAAGTCCCAATATCTATATTTATCATTAACCACCTGTTTATATTTTCACATATATATTTGCTTAGGGGCAACAGATGTGACAAGAGTATGCTGTCGGGCAATAAGAACTGCTCTATATGAAAGCACTATGTTAAAACGGTTGTTCACTAATACATGAGATTAAAGATGCTAATTTATGAAAACTGATCAAGAAAAATAATATTAAAATGAGAAATGAATGAGGTCAGAATTGGGAAAAAATGTTATTCCAGAAACAAGAGATTAAGGAGAGAAAGTAAAGAAAACAACATGGTTAGACAAATAGGGAAATTGATAAATGGAGCACAGTTGCAGCTCCAGGAGAGTCCTCTGACCACAATGCACTTGTCGGTTTGTGTGCATGTTTGTGTTTAGCCATAGTTTAACAGTTGAGGTTCCATTATAAACTTTCAAGTGCACGTCATATCTATATATCAAAGCATGGTAGGTTAGTATCGAAATTACAATGCCTGCAAATACTGAAGAGAATATATGCAGTAGATTTAACATTTTTATTATATGAAATTGTATATATAGTGCTATGAGAACATCAATCCGAAAACACAGCCCAAATGGCAGAACAGTTCTGCAGGAAATTTGGCAGGGCCCTGTCCATCCAGTTCACTTTATAAACAGTGGATAAATGTGAACAGTATTTACAAAAATATTTAACGCTTAAAGGGACATAATACTCATATGCTAAATCACTTGAAACTGATGCAGTATAACTGTAAAAAGATGACAGGAAAATATCACCTGAGCATCTCTATGTAAAAAAGGAAGATATTTTACCTCACAATCTCCTCAGCTCAGCAGAGTAAGTTCTGTGTAAAAAGTTATACTCAGCTGCTCCCAGCTGCAGGTAAAAAAATTAAAAAATTGAAGAAATGAACAGCAGCCAATCAGCATCAGCAGTGCTGAGGTCATGAACTCTTACTGTGATCTCATGAGATTTGACTTAACTCTCATGAGATTTCATAGTAAGCTTCCTTTACCGGACTGGTGAAATAATATGAGAGTGCACGATGCTCATCCTTTCAGTTGTCCCGGGACAGACACACTAAAATGCTGCTTAGAAATCCTTTACAATGGGAGGTGGCTACTGAGGAACTTTTGAGGTAAAATATCTTTCTTTTTTACATAGAGATGTTCAGGTGATATTTTCTAATCAGCTTTTTACAGCTATGCTGCATCACTTTCAAGTGTTTAAACATTTGGGTATTATGGCCCTTTAAGCCAAATCACGTTACTTCTGATTGTGTGCACTATTCAGTTTCAGACAATACCACTGTAAGTTTGAGAATCTCAGGGTTATAAAGTATTTCAGGAAATTTCATTTTGGTACACACAGCAGTAATCTCCACATCACATTACAGTGGATTGAATATAAAATTGATTTACTGTTATTTAACTGTTCATTTACAGCCGCCATCTTTCACTTACAATATCCAAAGATAAATAGTAGAAATATGCATATTGAAGCTATAAAAATAAAGCAAAAAAATAAATCAAATCTGGGCGGCTACTATATGCTTCAGTAGAATATGACTCATTCCAAATGAGGAACAGAACAAACCACAGAAAAATCACACATTTATCTTTAGAAAAGAACAAAATATATCAGCTCCCAATAAGATCAGTCATCTCATTGTAAAAAAAACAGGATACTTCAGCAGGAATAAAGCTAAAAGTTTACAAAATGTACAAGATGGATATGAATTTTATGGAAGAGAAAGGGGTGAAGGGGAGGATATGCAGCTAAACAAACCTTAATTTTATTACAAGGACAGAGTCTCCTATTTTGCAATAACTTTCCATTTACTGAACAGACAGCACTTAAAAGCTTTGACAAATTTGAATAACGTATACAGAAAAATTTAACCAATAAGATTACAGGTACATGTTATGCAATATGTAAACAGCCAATCAGATAATATCCAAAGGTATAAGTGGACAGAGGTATAACATCTAATCCTCTTTTCACTTTGCTGAACAGACGTTAAGTATTCAAATTTTATTAATGTTTTCCTGTTTTTAATAAATTATTTTTATCGTTATTTATTGTTATTTAATTATATAATTGAATGTTTCTCAAATCGTTTATAGAAGTTGTTCCCAATTGATCTATTTAATTTCCATTTTAGTTTTAATCCCATTTTATGATCCGTTTCAGGGCTACGTCTTGTCGGCCTTTGTCTCCGCCCCTCTTAGTGACGCATGATCATATTTCTGTTTCCCGCCCTCAGTTCCTCCTCAGTCTCAGGCACGGACATTTGCCCCGCCTCCTCTTCTGGGTTATTATAATTATAAGCAACATTTGTTGCAATTTGCTTAGTTATTTATTTATTTTAAACTGTGTCTAAGTTATTTTGTTAAATAATAGATAGTTTAGCTTATTCATCAAACTGTTTAGGTAGCCTAGTGGTTAGCTTGCCTGTTTCTGTACCTCAGAGTCTCAAGTTCAATTCTGAGCAACATATATTTTTATCTTACAAAAAAATTATTTATATTTTATTCAAATTAATAACATATATATTGCGGTTTAAGATTGACAGTTCATAGTTACATTCCTCATTTTTATTATTTAACATTTTACGAGGAATAATTTTCCTTTACATAAATAATTATTTTAATTATGTCTAATGAAAATTTTTATGAGGTTTCAAATAAATAATTACAAGAGATTATGTCTTCTATGGCTTCTCTCCAGCAACAGATGCAGTCAGTTATGACTGCAGTTAATGATGCTTCCAAAATTCCTAGGAAAGCAACTTGTAAAAGGAAACATTTGTGTATTAATAATGACATTTCCCCTATAATTTCTGCTGAGAGTTTTAATAAAGATCTGCCTGGTTCAGACAAGTCTTTGCTGCCCAAAAAAATGCAGGAATTTTCCTCAGAGGATTCTAAGCCTGGTATAGAAAAATTTAAAAACATAACTAAGTGCAAAAATGACGTTGACATTGTTTCAACATCTGAGTCGGAAGACTCCAATTATTCTAAAAAATGTCATGATATTAAAGATGATGATTCATTGTATGAGGATATTTATGACTCATCATCCTCTAATGGTGATTCTCCCAAATATAAGAGGTCCAAAAAACCTAATAAGTCTAGACAATGCGGGGAATCCTACCTAGACCCAGATGACATTGAACACCCTAGGTCTTCTAATTGGAGACCATCAAAAAGGGGTCCTAAATGTATAGCTTACTATATCAGGAGACCATTATCTAAAAAATAAAAAATTATTTTAAGGGCAGAATGCCCTAAACCCGAATTACCAAATTTAGCTCATGCCACTCCTGAGATTGATCTCAATTTACTAAAATTTATTGGCACAAAAAATGTAATATTCACAAAGGACCTGCCAGATTTTTAAAAGCATATCAGGACAAGTTATTAGACACTCTAGGTCCTGTAACTAAATTACTAGAATTGTCCGAGGATGCTACTTCTAAAGAGACTCAAATTGAGCCCACTATTATTAAACAATGGGTTCAACACTTTGTATATTTGATTGGTGACAAATTTTATTGAGGAAACTTGACCCTCAATTAATTGATTTTGCACTCACTGAAATGGGTCCAAAGTATACTTATTTGGTGATGCAGGACTTAAAGAACTGTCCAATTATGTTTCTTCTCTCAATTCATTGAACAAGATAAAATTTGAAACAAAGAAAATCTTTAATCAAAGTACTAGAGTTTTTGACAGGGCCGGGAAAGGAAGGGGCCGCTTTCCTGGCCGTTCATCCTATGTATCCAGACCCCTCTACCAGAACAACCCAGTTCCATCTTCCTCCATCAACAACTTCTTCCCAACAAGAGGCAGACAATGGTCATCCAGACCATCGAGAGGAAGATCTTCTAGAATACCCTTTCTCAGGTAAATTTGAACATTTGTCATTCCATGCTTTCTTTCCCTCAAAAGATAGGAGGTAAACTTGCCTTATTTATTCTCAATTGGGGAAAAAATATCTCAAGACCCATGGGTACTTCAAGCAGTTTCGGGTCTTCACCTCAACTTCATCCCATTTCCTATCAGTCATACCTTCCCTATCCGATAATTTTTCCCATTCAGACTATCACCATCTAGATCTAGAAATTACAGAATTAGCCAAAAAACAAGCTATAGAGATAGCTCCTTCAGACGAGTCATACATCAGCAACATGTTCTTAGTAAAAAATTTCGCCCTGTTATAAACCTGAGGGATCTCAATTACCATCTAGAAAACAATCATTTCAAAATGGAGGGAATTCATCTCCTCAGAGATTGTCTTCTTCCAAAAGATTAGTCTGTCTAGATCTGAAAGATGCATACCTTTCTATTCCCATTCACCATTCTTTAAAAAATTTTTTTTAAGATTTCTTTGGAAAAACAACCTTTGGCAATTCACATACCTTCCTTTTGGACTTTCTTCAGCTCCTTGGGCATTTACAAAGATTTTTCGCCCTGTTGTTGCTTGGCTTCGGATGAAGGGTGTTCGTCTTATAATTTATTTAGACGATATCCTCATCATGCACCAAGATCGTCTTTCATTAACTTCTCATCTCAGTTTAACGATAGATCTCTTTCAGAATTTAGGTTTTGTAATCAACTTCAACAAATCGGAAATCAATCCTTCCCAATCTCTAAAATTTCTGGGGTTTCTAATTGATTCTCAATCGGCTACTTTGAGTCTTCCTTTGGACAAAGTCAAGAAAATAAAGAGATTTCATATGTTCTCAGGATACCTCATCGTCATCCATCCAAGCTATTTTTCCAGGTCCTCTTCACTACAGAGCTCTTCAAAGACTGAAGATTTGTTTTATCTTCGAAAAAGGTAAGATAAGAATTTTTATGGTGGTTAGCAAATTTAGAAGCCTGGAATAGGAGAGCCATTTTTGGGTGTTCCCCTGAGATTATTTTGGAATCGGATGCCAGCAATTCAGGATGGGGGAACCAGATTTGGTCCTCTCATTACTGGAGGCAAATGGACTTCAGAAGAAAAGAATCTCCATATCAATTGTTTAGAATTGTTAGCAGGTTCTTTTGCTGTCAAGAGTTTTGTTCAATCCGATCATCCCATTTCTGTTTTCTCAAGATGGACAATATTTCTGCTGTTAAGTACCTCAACCGTTTGGGGGTTACTACATCAAAAATATTGTCAGACTTAACATCAGAATGTATCCATTCTTGTTTGAATCACAATATTCTAATTTAAGCAGAATATATTCCGGGACAGAACAACACTATGGCAGATTGGGGTTCTCACCATCTTCAGGATTCCAGCGATTGGAAACTGAATTCTAAGATATTTCGTATCTTGTCTTATCTCAGGGGTCCTTTTTCCATAGACCTCTTTGCCTCTTGCTTGAATCATCAGCTGACTCCATTTTTCAGTTGGAGACTGGATCCTCTAGCTCTAGCGACGGAGGCGTTCCTCCAGGAATGGCCAATTCTAGGAGCTTATGCATTCCCTCCTTTTTCAATGATTCCACAAACAATTTCATTTGTCAGGATGAATCTTCTTTCTATTCTTATAATAACTCCCTGGTGGGTCAGCCCAGTCTTGGTTTCCAGCCCTTCTAGAGATGTCTTACCTTCCTCCTCTTCTTCTTCCTCTCCAACAAGATCTTCTATTGGACCCGATAGGTCAGCCTCACAACCTGGTTCTTCAGGGATCCCTTCATTTGATTGCCTGGATGATTTCAGGGGATTCTGGTCGTTCGAGGGTCTTTCGGAAGAAGCTAAATCGCTACTCCGAGAATCTTGGGCACCAGGAACCAAGAAGTTATACAAATATGCATGGCTCAAATGGTCTAATTGGTGCAGTAGCAGGGACCTGGATCCCTTTTCAACTCCTGTGAATGAAGTAATTAATTATTTGACGTCTTTGTTCAAAGCAGGTTTAGTATACAGGTCTTTTAATGTTGCACGATCTGCAATTTCGGCAGGATATTATCCTTAACTAATATTCATATTGGCCAGATTTCTTCTGTTAAAAAACTTCTCTAAGCAATCAGAGTTAATAAAACCTCCGGTTCCTAAACATTCTTATTTTTGGGACGTAGATTTATTAATTAATTTCTTTATTAATTGGCCTTCTAAGAAAGATCTTTCTCTTAAACAGTTAACTTGCAAATTAGCTTCTTTGTTAAGTTTACTTTCCTCTAAAAGAGTTTTTGATGTTAGAGCAATAGATTACAACTCTAAAATGTTTACTCCTCAAGGTGTAGTTTTTTCTCTTTCTAGGAGAACTAAATCTCTTTCATCCTCTATTTTCTATCCTTACTTTTTTGATTGCCCTAAATTATGTGTTGTTTCTTGCTTGAAAGAATATGAGTCTAGGACTTTACCTTTTAGATTATCATCTTCTTCCTGTCAACTTATTTCTTTTGTTTCTCCTCATCTGCCTGTTCCAACTACCACTATAAGTAGGTGGGTTAAGTGGATTATATCTCTAGCTGGTGTGGAAGACAAGTTTTCAGCTCATTCAGTTAGGGGAGCTTCGGCTTCAAAAGCCTTTATTAAATCTGCTTCATTACAAGAAATCCTTAATGCAGCAGATTGGTCATCTTATTCTGTATTTCGTCAGTTTTATTTCAAACCTATAACTTCGATTCCACACCATCTTTTGTCATGATTAATTTTGTTTTAAACTTGCAAAATAGGAGTCTCTGTCCTTGTAATAAAATGACGATTATCCTAACATAGTGACAGAATAATCTAGATTTTATTAGAGACGAGTATTTTCCCTCCCTTATATTTTATGTATTTTATTACATTTACATGCTTATTTATCCCTCCCAGTTAATTTAGGTTCTATCATATATTTTATTATTTTACATTTTCTCTTTTTCAGCCCAGAACCCGACAAATTCAGGATTCCAACTATGATCAAGCCTTAGTATCATATACTTCATCAAGCATTTCTTCTCTCCATCAGGAAGATGTCTCTCCTTTTGAAGAGTTTTCTTCACGTCTCTGGAGACTTTTTCTTTCCATCAAGTTTCCTGTATTCTTCACGATTCTGTTTTGCATTTGTATCAGAATTTTGCTTCATATTTGTTCCTACTTTCTTTACGTTATTAGCAACAAAGCTCAAAGAGGATTAGATGTTATACCTCTGTCCACTTATACCTTTGGATATTATCTGATTGGCTGTTTACATATTGCATAACATGTACCTGTAATCTTATTGGTTACATTTTTCTGTATACTTTATTCAAATTTGTCAATGCTTTTAAGTGCTGTCTGTTCAGTAAATGGAAAGTTATTGCAAAATACTCGTCTCTGTTTCTTTATATAAAATCTACATTATTCTGTCACTATGTTAGGATAATCGTCATTATACAATCCATATATGCAGTATTTTTTTATAATCTTGCTGCTCTCCACAACCCTCACAACTCAAAAAAACAGTATGCAGTTAATTAAATTAAAATCGAAATGTGTAGATATTAGAAAGTTCATGAAACAAGAAGACAGCCAGTCTTGGATCTGGGTCCAAAGTCAAGTTTAGGCCTCCATGAGTTGTCCTTTTTTCTTACTTGGAACAGTGGAGAACAGATGCCTTGAAATGTATGTCATTGATGAACCTCCTGTATCACCTGTTTGCTCAGCAACTTGCCCACAAACTGATATATGACCAAAAGTTTCAAAGCATCACTTGGGAGTAGTAATATTATGAAGAAAGGAAGAGGAGGTTTCTTTTTTAAATCTAGAAGGTAGCCTGTGGATAAAACCTGTAGAATCCAATTGTTTGAAATCGGTGTGGTCCTCCCTAAAAGCGCTAAAACTCCATGATGCATGTGTAATGTTTGTGGGATATTTCTTTATCAGACCAATCCTGGCCAGTAGTCTAATTATCCCGGCATAAAGTGGAAAGATAAAGAAAAATCCCAGAACTGAATGTAAGTTAAAAGGAATGAGGTAGGACAGTAACTGTAGCAGATAGCCAAAGCAAGGATATTAGGGCACCAAGGGGTTAAACAAAGTTGACATAAGGAAGAGCAGAGTTCACCAAATGGCAGACAGTGCAGAGTTACATGGCATCAAGGGGTTAAACAAAAGTGTAGACCTCTAAGCAGAGCAGACTTCAGCAACAGTCAGTCCAATCTTTCAGAGTGCCAAAAGGGTTAAGCAAAAGAGTAGTCACTAGGCAGAGCAGGGTTCAGCAGCAGGTAATCAGTCCAAACTATAGTAATTATTAACAAAAGCTTGGAAGATGGCAGGAGCCATACTATTTATTAATAATGCCCTGTTCTGTATTGAAGGCAGTCTTCCATTCATCTCCAGGGAATATACAAGCTAGGTTGTATGCTCCACGGAGATCAATTTTTGTAAAGTAACAAGCATCCTGAAGGGAATCATACAACTCTGTAATCAAAGGAATAGGATACAAATTCTTGCGATTAGGCTCAAAGTTCTATAATCTATAGAGGGTCTTAAGCCTCCATCCTTCTAACGAAAGGATATAATCCTCCATGGCCTTGGTTTTGGAAAGCGGTTAGGTCTTCCCCTTGGGGAGTGGGATACCAGTAAGCAGATCAATTTTGCAGTTGTAAGGATGATGAGGCAGGGACACGTCAACTCCCCTTTTTTTTTCAAAAACATCAGCATACTCTGCGTATATTGAGGGAAGAGATATGCATAGTGGCTACAGGAGTACAATACAAAGGAGTAACCTTAGCCAGACAAGAAAGAAAACATGATTTACCCCGAGGACAACTGGCTCTCAGTCCAGTCAAATTGGTGATTATGTCTTTGTAGCCAAGAAAGACCAAGTATAACAGGCTGAGTAGGAGAGTGAATGACATAGTAATCTTAAGGCATTGTTTCTTCTGTAGAAGCAGAAAGCCAGATTAAATCATGAAGCGGTGGATCAAGGACATTTTCAGCAGCTCCTGAATCATCAAAGGCCAGTGCATGAATGGAGCTCTGCAGAAAGGTTAGGGTAATAGGTACCATGATTCTAGTAGAACGAGGAGTATTGGTAACGGCTATGCTTAGAGGGTCTCCTCTCATCCTTTAAGCCCTGGCTTTTCCCTGCAATACAGTACAGTTCTTGAGTTGATGAGTGTTAGAACCACAATAAAAACACAGGCATAATCTCCTTCTTTGTCCTTCAGACTCTTAGGATTTGAGGGTGGAGAGATCCATAGGTTCCTCTTCTTCAACAGCAGTAGGAGATGCAGTAAGGGAAGAAGGGGACCTGGAAGCCAACCAATTAATAGGATGACTGAAAAAGGGTCTGCAAGTTCTCTCTTTTCTTGATGCTCAATCTGATACAGAGCATAATAAAGTCCTCAAGAGAGAAAGGAATATCAAGATATGTGAGTTCATCCTTAATGTGATCATGCAGGCCCCTGTGGAAAGCTGACTTGAGGGCACTGGTGTCCCAACTAGTCTCATGTGCCAGGGTGTGGAATTCTATCGCAAATTGTGCCACTTGCCGGTTATTCTGGCGAAGATCCAGGAGAGAGAATTCAGCAGCAGAAGTACGACCCAGGGTTCCAAATACAGAAGTCAGCATCACTTAATAGCTGTGCATTCTGCTAGGTGACACCCATGCTAGAGCTTTGTCTTTAAGCAAGGAAATAATAAAAATAACCTTTGTCTGCTGTAATTGAAAGGTATTCCGAAATGCAGCCTGCACTGATTGAGAAAGCCACTACAATCAGTGGTACCATCTTATTCATCAGGCAGTGGAATCTGGGGTATACCAGTGGTGAAAAAGAGGAAGGTGTAGCAACAGTGGCAGACATTTCAGTAGTAAGAGAATCAGGGTAAGCATGTTTGCTTGCAACTAGTGAAGAAAGCATAGCAGTAATAATCTCCAATTTGGAATCCAGATTTTTGAAGATGTGTGGCATGTGCTCCCAGCATTGGTCTCTGAAAGTAGATGGCTCTTGTTACCTCATGTCCATGTCCCTAGTATAATGTAACATTTGTGGGATCTTTCTTTATCAAACCAATTCTGGCCAGTAGACTTCTTATCCTGGTGGCAAGTGAAAAGATAAAGCCCAGAACTGAATGTAACAGTTAAATGGAATGAGGTAGGACAGTCAACATAGCAGAGAGCCAAAGCAAGAATATTAGGACACCAAGGTGTTAAACAAAGTTGGCACAAGGCAGAGCAGAGTTCACCAAATGGCAGACAGTCCAGAGTTACAGGGCACCACAGGGTTAAACAAAAGTGCAGAGCAGGGTTCAGCAGCAGGTAGTCAATCCAATCATTCAGAGTGCCAAAAGGGTTAAACAAAAAGAAAATTGATGCTTACTTGATAAAATGTATTTCCGGGGTCCTCAATTACTGTTGGGAATATCTCTCCTGGCCAGCAGGAGGAGGCAAAGAGCACCACAGCCAAGCTGTCAAGTATCACTCTCCTTCCCACAAACCCCAGGCATTCGACCGAAGGTAAATGGAGAAAAGGGAGTAACACAAGGTGTAAATGTGCCTAAGGTTTGTAAAAAAAACTGTCTGAAATAAATAGGGTGGGGCCGTGGACTCACCATATCCGGAAATACATTTATCAGGTAAGCATAAATTTTCTTTCCTAAGATATGTCCACAGCGTCCTTAATTACTGTTGGAAACCAATACCCAAGCTAGAGTACACAGAGGACTAGGGAGGGACAAGACAGGTAGACCTAAACAGAAGGCACCACCGCTTGCAGAACCTTTTTCCCAAAAGAAGACTCAGCTGAGGCAAAACTATCGAATTTGTAAAATTTAGAAAAAACATAATTTATGCTTACCTGATAAATTTATTTCTCTTGTGGTGTATCCAGTCCACGGATCATCCATTACTTGTGGGATATTCTCCTTCCCAACAGGAAGCTGCAAGAGGATCACCCACAGCAGAGCTGTCTATATAGCTCCTCCCCTTCCTGCCTTAAAATGACAGGGCGGGCCGTGGACTGGATACACGACAAGAGAAATAAATTTATCAGGTAAGCATAAATTATGTTTTCTCTTGTAAGGTGTATCCAGTCCACGGATCATCCATTACTTGTGGGATAAAAATACCAAAGCTAAAGTACACGGATGAAGGGAGGGACAAGGCAGGTACTTAAACGGAAGGTACTACTGCCTGTAAAACCTTTCTCCCAAAAATAGCCTCTGAAGAAGCAAAAGTATCAAATTTATAAAACTTTGAAAAAGTATGAAGCGAAGACCAAGTCGCCCCCTTGCAAATCTGTTCAACAGAAGCCTCATTTTTAAAAGCCCATGTGGAAGCCACAGCTCTAGTAGAATGAGCTGTAATCCTTTCAGGAGGCTGCTGGCCAGCAGTCTAATAAGCTAAGCGTATTATACTTCTTAGCCAAAACGAAAGAGAAGTTGCCAAAGCCTTTTGGCCACTCCTCTGTCCAGAGTAAAGAACAAACAAAGCAGATGATAGATTTTCCTGGTAACAGGCTTTCGTGCCTGAATTAAGGTATCAATAACTGACTCGGAGAAGCCACGCTTTGATAAAATCAAGCATTCAATCTCCAGGCAGTCAGTCTCAGAGAAATTAGATTTGGATGGTTGAAAGGACCCTGAAGTAGAAGGTCCTGTCTCAGAGGCAGAGTCCATGGTGGAAGGGATGACATGTCCACCAGATCTGCATACCAAGTCCTGCGTGGCCACTCAGGTGCTATCAAAATCACTGATGCTCTCTCCTGCTTGATTTTGGCAATCAGACGAGGGAGCAGAGGAAACGGTGGAAACACATAAGCCAGGTTGAAGGACCAAGGCGCTGCTAGAGCATCTATCAGCGTTCCCTTCGGATCCCTGGACCTGGATCCGTAACAAGGAAGTTTGGCGTTCTGGCAAGACGCCATGAGATCCAGTTCTGGTTTGCCCCAACGTTGAACCAATTGTGCAAACACCTCCGGATGGATTTCCCACTCCCCCGGATGAAAAGTCTGTCGACTTAGAAAATCCGCCTCCCAGTTCTCTACACCTGGGATATGGATAGCTGATAGGTGGCAAGAGTGAATCTCTGCCCAACGAATTATCTTTGAAACTTCCAACATCGCTAGTGAACTCCTTGTTCCCCCTTGATGGTTGATGTAAGTCAGTCGTGATGTTGTCCGACTGAAATCTGATGAACCTCATTGTCGCTAGCTGAGGCCAAGCCTGAAGAGCATTGAATATCGCTCTTAGTTCCAGAATGTTTATTGGAAGGAGGGTCTCCTCCTGAGTCCACGATCCCTGAGCCTTCAGGGAGTTCCAGACTGCCCCCCAGCCTAGAAGGCTGGCATCTGTTGTTACTATTGTCCAATCTGGCCTGCGAAAGGTCATACCTTTGGACAGATGGAACCGAGATAGCCACCAGAGAAGAGAATCCCTGGTCTCTTGATCCAGATTTAGTAGAGGGGACAAATCTGTGTAATCCCCATTCCACTGACTGAGCATGCAGAGTTGCAGCGGTCTGAGATGTAGGCGTGCAAACGGCACTATGTCCATTGCCGCTACCATTAAGCCAATTACTTCCATACACTGAGCCACCGAAGGGCGAGAAGTAGAATAAAGAACACGGCAAAAATTTAGAAGTTTTGATAACCTGGTCTCTGTCAGGTAAATCCTCATTTCTACAGAATCTATCAGAGAAAGCAAACTCTTGTGAGAGGGGATAGAGAACTCTTCTCTTCGTTCACTTTCCACCCGTGCAACCTCAGAAATGCCAGAACTATGTCCGTATGAGACTTGGCAATTTGGAAATTTGACGCCTGTATCAGAATGTCGTCTAAATAAGGGGCCACTGCTATGCCCCGCGGCCTTAGGACCGACAGAAGTGACCCCCAGAATCTTCGTAAAGATTCTTGGAGCTGTAGCTAACCCAAAGGGAAGAGCTACAAACTGGTAATGCCTGTCCAGGAAGGCAAACCTGAGAAACCGATGATGATCTTTGTGTATCGGAATGTGAAGATAAGCATCCTTTAAATCCACTGTAGTCATGTATTGACCCGCCTGGATCATAGGTAGGATGGTACGAATAGTCTCCATCTTGAATGATGGGACCCTGAGAAATTTGTTTAGGATCTTGAGATCTAAGATTGGTCTGAAGGTTCCCTCCTTATTGGGAACCACAAACAGATTTGAATAGAAGCCTTGTCCCTGTTCCTCCTTTGGAACTGGGTGGATCACTCCCATAACTTGGAGGTCTTGAACACAATGTAAGAATGCCTCTCTCTTTATCTGGTTTGCAGATAATTGTGAAAGGTGAAATTTCCCTTTTGGAGGGGAAGCTTTGAAGTCCAGAAGATATCCCTGGGATACAATTTCCAACGCCCAGGGATCCTGGACATCTCTTGCCCAAGCCTGGGCGGAGAGAGAAAGTCTGCCCCCTACTAGATCCGTTACCGGATCGGGGGCCAATCCTTCATGCTGTCTTAGAGGCAGCAGCAGGCTTTTTGGCCTGCTTACCTTTGTTCCAAGCCTGGTTAGGTCTCCAGACCGACTTGGACTGGGCAAAAGTTCCCTCTTGTTTTGTATTAGAGGAAGTTGATGCTGCGCTCGTTTTAAAGTTCCGAAAGGCACGAAAATTAGTCTGTTTGGTCCTTGATTTATTAGACCTGTCCTGAGGGAGGGCATGTCCTTTCCCTCCCGTGATATCAGATATGATCTCCTTCAAACCAGGCCCGAATAGGGTCTGCCCCTTGAAGGGAATATTAAGAAGCTTAGACTTTGAAGTAACGTCAGCTGACCATGATTTAAGCCATAGCGCCCTACGCGCCTGAATAGCAAAACCAGAATTCTTAGCCGTTAGTTTAGTCAAATGAACAATGGCATCAGAAACAAATGAATTGGCTAGCTTAAGTGCTCTAAGCTTGTCTAGTATATCGTCCAATGGGGTCTCTACCTGTAAAGCCTCTTCCAGAGACTCAAACCAGAAAGCCGCCGCAGCAGTGACTGGGGCGATGCATACAAGAGGTTGTAGAATAAAACCTTGTTGAATAAACATTTTCTTAAGGTAACCCTCTAACTTTTTATCCATTGGATCTAAGAAAGCACAACTGTCCTCGACTGGGATAGTAGTACGCTTAGCTAGGGTAGAAACTGCTCCCTCCACCTTAGGGACCGTTTGCCATAAGTCCCGTGTGGCAGCATCTATTGGAAACAATTTCTTAAAAATAGGAGGGGGAGAGAACGGTACACCTGGTCTATCCCATTCCTTAGTAATAATTTCTGAAAACCTTTTAGGTATTGGAAAAACATCAGTGAAAACAGGCACTGCATAGTATTTATCCAATCTGCACAATTTCTCTGGCACTGCAATGGTGTCACAGTCATTCAGAGTAGCTAAAACCACCCGGAGCAACACGCGGAGGTGTTCAAGCTTAAATTTAAATGTTGCTATATCAGAATCAGGTTGAATCATCTTCCCTGAGTCAGAAACATCACCCACAGAAAGAAGCTCTCCTTCCTCAGCTTCTGCATATTGTGAGGGGGTATCAGACATAGCTACTAAAGCGTCAGAGTGCTCTGTATTCCTTCTAACCCCAGAGCTGTCTCACTTTCCTCGTAACCCAGGTAGTCTGGATAATACCGCTGACAGTGTATTATCCATGACTGCCACCATGTCTTGTAAAGTAAACGCGTTGGGCGCGCTAGATGTACTTGGCGCCACTTGAGCGTGAGTCCCGTGAGCGGGAGTCAAAGGCTCTGACACGTGGGGCGAGTTAGTCGGCATAACTTCCCCCTTGTCAGATTCCTCTGGTGATAAATCTTTTAAAGACAGAATATGGTCTTTATAACAAAGTGAAATCAGTACATTTGGTACACATTCTAAGAGGGGGTTCCACCATGGCTTCTAAACATAATGAACAAGGAGTTTCCTCTATGTCAGACATGTTTAAACAGACTAGCAATGAGACCAGCAAGCGTGGAAAAACACTTTACAGAAAGTTAACAAGCAAAAAATAAAAACGGTACTGTGCCTTTAAGAAAAATAAAAAAGGTCAGAATTTGAAAAACAGTGAAAAAAAGCAGTAAATCAAACGAAATTTTTACAGTGTGTATAATAGGCTAACAGAGCATTGCACCCACTTGCAAAAGGATGATTAACCCATTAGTTTCAAAAACGGATCAAAAAAACGAAATAGACGTTTTTTAACAGTCACAACCAACTGCCACAGCTCTGCTGTGGCCCTACCTTGCCATACAAACAACTTTGGAAAGCACCAAAACCCTTCAGAGAGGTCCTAAGCATTCAGGGAACTCCTTCAGGAAAACTGTATGTCTCAGTCTGCAAAAGTTAATGCGCATCTAGGAGCGAAATTAGGCCCCTCCCACTTCCTGTCTACACAGTGAGAAGCCTAACAAAATTATCCTAGGCAAATTTTAGCCAGTCATGTGGAAAAAAACTGGGCCCCAATAAAGTTCATCACCAGAAAGCATATAAAAAACGTTTAAGCACTCCCAGCAAACGTTTTATATTTCAGTCATTTGAAAAAATAATAAGAGTGTTACCTCTAATAGTAAGCATGATACTAGTCATTATTAAATCACTGTAATCAGGCTTACCTTAAATAAATCTGGTATCAACAGCATTTTCTAGCATATACATTTCTTTAGAAAAATTTAGACTGCACATACCTCATAGCAGGATACCCTGCACGCCATTCCCCAAGCTGAAGTTACGTCTCTCTTCAGTTATGTGTGAGAACAGCAATGGATCTTAGTTACAACCTGCTAAGATCATTAGAGACCACAGGCAGACTCTTCTTCTATTTTCTGCCTGAGACCAAAATAGTACAACTCCGGTACCATTTAAAAATAAACTTTAGAATTTAAGAAAAAACAACTAAATTACACCACATCTCTCTAACTGCTTCCATGCTTGTCGAGAGCTGCAAGAGACTGACTGGAGGTGGCAGGAAGGGGAGGAGCTATATAGACAGCTCTGCAGGACAACTGCAGCTTCCTGTTGGGAAGGAGAATATCCCACAAGTAATGGATGATCGTGGACTGGATACACCTTACAAGAGAAAGTATGCAGAGAAGACCAAATTGCCGCCTTGCAAATCTGTTCCACAGAAGCTTCATTCTTGAAAGCCCAGGAAAAAGAGACAGCCCTAGTGGAATGATCTGTAATTCTCTCAGGAGGCTGCTGACCAGCCAAACAAATTATACTTCTTAACCAAAGAGAAAAAGAAGTAGCAGTAGCTTTCTGACCTTTACGCTTCCTAGAAAAAAAAACAGGGCAGAAGACTGACGAAAATCCTAAGTCGCCTGTAGGTAGAATTTCAGAGCACGCACAACATCCAGGTTGCGCAACAAACATTCCTTATGAGAAAAAGGATTAGAACATAGAGAAGGAACAACAATTTCCTGATTAATATTTCTATTCGAAACAACTTAAGGAAGAAAACCAAACTTAGTACAAAGAACCACCTTATAAGCATGAAAGTTAAGGTAAGGCGAATCACACTGCAAAGCCAAGAGTTCCGAGACTCTCCAAGCAGAAGAAATAGCAAGAAGAAACAAAACCTTCCAAGATAGAAACTTACTATCTATAGAATGCATCGGCTCAAACGGAGCCTGCTGCAAAACTCTAAGAACAAGGTTAAGGCACTAAGGAGGAGCAACTGACTTTAACACAGGCCTAATTCTGACCAAGGCCTGACAAAAAGATTGCGCATCTGGCACATCCGCCAGACGCTTATGTAGCAAAACAGATAAGGCAGAAATCTGACCCTTCAGGGTACTGACCGACAAAACTTTCTCCAGACCTTCCTGGAGAAAAGACAAAATCCTAGGAATCCTGACCCTACTCCAATAGTAGCCCTTGGACTCACACCAATAAAGAGATTTACGCCATATCTTATGGTAAACCATCCTAGTAACAGGCTTTCGGGCCTGAATCATGGTCTCAATGACTGACTCAGAAAACCCACGCTTAGACAGGATTAAGCATTCAATCTCCAAGCAGTCAGCTTCAGAGAAATGAGATTTGGATGAAGAAAGGGACCCTGAAGCAGAAGGTCCTTCCTCAGAGGTAGTCTCCATGGTGGCAGAGATGACATTTCCACTTGATCTGCATACCAGATCCTGCAAGGCCACGCAGGGGCTATTAGAATCACAGATGCTCTCTCCTGCTTGATACGAGCAATGACTCGTGGAAGGAGAGCAAACGGAGAAAACATATATGCCAACTTGAAATCCCAAGGGACCACCAGAGCATCTACCAGAGCGGCTTGAGGATCCCTTGACCTCAAACCGTACCTCCGGAGCTTGGCATTCTGACGCCATCAGATCCAGCCCTGGCATCCCCCATCTGAAGATCAAGTTGGAGAATACCTCCGGATGGAGCTCCCACTCCCTGGGATGAAAGGTCTGTCTGCTCAGAAAATCCGCTTCCCAGTTGTCCACTCCAGGAATGTGGATGGCAGACAGACAACAATTGTGAGCTTCTGCCCACTGAATAATCCGAGACACCTCCTTCATGGCTAAGGAACTCGGAGTTCCTCCCTGGTGGTTGATGTAAGCCACTGAGGTTATGTTGTCTGACTGGAACCTGATAAACTGGGCTAAGGACAACTGAGGCCAAGCCACCAGAGCATTGAAAATCTCTGTCAACTCTAAGAAGTTTATGGGGAGAGCAGACTCCCCCCGAGATCAGAGTTCCTGCGCCTTTAACGAGTCCCAGACTGCTCCCCAGCCCAGCAGGCTGGCGTCCATGGTCACAATCACCCAAGAAGGTCTCTGAAAGCATGTTCATTGAGAGAGATGTTCCTGAGAAAGCCACCACGGGAGAGTCTCTTGTTGACTGATCTAGATCTATTCTCAGACAAATCCACATGGTCCCCGTTCCATTGCCTGAGCATGCATAACTGCAGAGCTCTCAAATGCAATCGAGCAAAGGGAATAATGTCCATGGAAGAGACCATCAGACCAATTACCTCCATACATTGAGCCACTGATGGCCGAACAGTAGACTGTAGAGAGAGGCAGGGGAAAAGAATTTTGGCTTTTCTGACCTCCGTCAGAAATATTTTCATCGACAGGGAATCTATTATGGTCTCTAAGAAGACTACCCTTGTAGCTGGAACAAGTGAACTCTTTTCCAGATTCACTTTCCATCTGTGGGAACGTAGAAAAGACAAGATCTCCGTGTGAGATTCTGCTTGTTGAAAAAATGGAGCCTGAACCAGAATGTCGTCCAGATAAGGTGCCACTGCAATTCCCTGAGACCGGACCACTGCCAAAAGAGCCCCCAGAACCTTTGATAAAATTCTGGGAGCTGTGGCAAGGCAAAACAGAAGAGATACAAACTGAAAGTGTTTGCCCAGAAAGGCAAATCTTAGAAATTTGTGATGATCTCTGTGAATGGGAATATAAAGGTACGTATCCTTCAGGTCTATGGTTGTCATGAACTGACCCTCTTGAACCAAGGGAAGAATGGAACGTATAGTTTCCATCTTGAAGGACGGTACTCTGAGAAACCTGTTTAGGCACTTCAGATCTAAAACAGGTTGGAAAGTTCCCTCTTTTTTCGAAACCATGAACAGATTAGAATAGAACCCCAGACCCTGTTTCTGTATTGGGACTGGAACTATCACTCCCAGGGAGGAAAGATCCTGTACACATTTCAAGAACGCCTGTCTTTTTATCTGGTCTGCAGATTATTTTGAGAGGTGGAATCTGCCCCTGGGAGGAAAAGTCTTTAATTCCAATTTGTAGCCCAGAGATACTATGTCCACAGCCCAAGGGTCTGGGGCATCTTGTATCCAGGCTTCAGAGAACAGAGTCTGTCCCCGACCTGATCCGATCCTGGATCGGGGGCAAACCCTTCATGATGATTTAGATTCAGCCGCGGGTTTCTTAGATTGCTTCCCCTTATTCCAAGACTGACTGGACTTCCAGGACGACTTTAACTGTTCCTGCTTGGAAGAAGGGAAAGACTTTCCTCTGAAGTTACGAAAGGAAAAAAAATTAGGCTGATGTCCTTTCAATCTATTCCTCTTATCTTGAGGGAGAAAAGACCCTTTCCCACTTGTGATATCAGAGATAATCTCTGTCAGACCTGGTCCAAACAAGGTCTTACCCTTGTAAGGAATTGCCAGAAGTTTAAATTTAGATGAAACATCCGCTGATCAAGATTTTAGCCACAAAGCTCTGTGCGCCAGTATAGCGAACCCAGAAATTTTGGCTCCCAACTTAATAACTTGCAATAAAGCAATAAATAATCAGTAATAAAGGAATTGGCTAAATTAAGAGCCTTAATCCTGTCCTGGATCTCATCCTAGGGAGTCTCACCTGAAGAGACTTAGACAAGGCATCAAACCAATAGGAGGCCGCACTTGTCACAGTAGCAATACACACTGACGGTTGCCATTGGAGACCTTGATGAACATACATTTTCTTTAAATAAGCCTCCAGCTTTTTATCCGTTGGGTCCTTAAAGGAACAACCATCCTCAATAGGAATAGTAGTTCTCTTGGCCAGGGTAGAAATAGCCCCTTTCACTTTGGGCACCGTTTGCCACAACTCCTTAAAGGAGTCAGCCACAGGAAACATCTTTTTAAAGACAGGAGACGGGGAAAAAGGAATCCCAGGTCTCTCCTATTCCCATGCAATAATTTCCATAGCACGGTCTTGCACAGGAAATACCTCCATAGGTGAAGGAACATCAAAGTATTTGAGTTTACAAGGTTTCTTAGGGTTGACAACGACAGAGGTATCGGAGTCGTCCATAGTAGCCAAAACCTCCTTTAGCAGGACACGGAGGTGTTCAAGCATAAATCTGAAGGATACAACTTCAGCATCAGATGAAGGAATTACACTGTCTGAATCTGAGATTTCACCCTCAGAAGCTACACTATCGACGTATATTCCTCATCTGACTTATGAGAAAGAGCAATCTGTGTATCCAAAATTGGAGCAGACACCTTACTATCCTCCAGGAGATTGAGAGGAATCGCAGGGCACTGCATGCGACACCATTGAAGCTTGGGGCTGTTGTTTTAAAGTTATCTCTATGCAAGAGGAACAAAATTGCATAGGAGGCAACACGACTAAGCAAAGGCTACATAAATCTATAACATTAGGATCCTGATCCATCATGTATGAAAAACAGAACCAATTAACAAAAAGAAAAACAAAAAAAAATATTTTTCTTAAGTACTGTGTCTTTAAATTTAATTGTGGTGATAACTATGTGTTTTAAACCGCTACAAGGAAAACAGTTTGCTTAAGTCAAAATAATTTAATTTAATTAGATTAGAAGACCCTGCCCAACAAGCACCTCCACACCTCAGTCTATGACTGCAGTGCTTACCTGCCCCCTCGAAGTGAGATGGACTACCAGTACGCTTGCCGGGATCCTGATAAAACCCACACTCTCAGCCTTGAAGTGCGACTGCTTATTACTCAGCGTCTGCACGAACTAACCTGGAAACGGCTAGGGATCATGTAACCGGCTCCTGTGTTGCGCCACTAGTTTGCAAAAGGTGCGCTCCAAGCCAAAAGAGAAGGGCCCAAAATAAAACCGTTTCCTGTAGCACTCAGCTACGGAAACGGAGGAAATAAAACGTCCCCACAGAAATGTGATAGCTAAGTTCCTAAACGGAACCAAATAAGTGTCTGTCAGCCAAAATAAACCCTTAGCGTACCAAGCTAAGTTGTTCAAAGAGTTTAACCCCTTGTCTCCCTCACATGCAAATTGCCTGCTACTGTCCAATTAACCCTTCTCACAGCCAGGGATTTCTACCCCCTCAGTGCCAGTCTCCTCCCAGAAAACAACAAAACGGCACTTACCTGCATCTAGCTGTCCGGTAGGAGGACATCCTACCCGGTATTAGAGGATGCCGCTCCTCACAGAGACCTGTAGAAAAGAAGAGAGAACCTACTCTGGCTTTCTATTTAAGGGCGGCAACAATGTTAGGAAAACGCAGCAAGGCCCACCTCACAAGTTCCTAACTGCTTTAAAGCCACCACTACTTTACTGAAGAGATTAATTTGGACTACAGCTATACCCAGTAAACAGGAAAGATCAGAGCAAACCTACTATGGCTTTCAAAATGATAAAATCTTCAGACATCAAAACGACCTCCTCCTTGCACCGAAGGCAAAGAGAATGACTGGGGTTTGTGGGAAGGGGAGTGATACTTAAAGGGACACTGAACCCAATTTTTTTCTTTTGTGATTCAGATAGAGCATGCAATTTTAGGGAACTTTCTAATTTACTCCTATTATCACATTTTCTTTATTCTCTTGGTATTTTTATTTGAAAAGCAAGAATGTAAGTTTAGATGCGGCCCATTTTTGGTGAACAAACTGGGTTGTCCTTGCTGATTGGACAACACCAATAAACAAGTGTTTTCCATGGTTCTGAACCAAAAATTGGCTGGCTCCTTCGCTTAGATGCCTTCTTTTTCAAATAAAGATAGCAAGAAAACAAAGAAAATTTGATAATAGGAGTAAATTAGAAAGTTGCTTAAAATTGCATGCTCTATATGAATCACAAAATTAAACATTTTTGGGTTCAGTGTCCGTTTAAGACAGATCTACACACTGTTAGAGATGGCCTAAGTGAGTACTTACATATCCAGTCTCAAAGACAAACTTTTCTACTTTAATAGCGTTGCTATACAAAAGGTAATAAAACAGAAAAACTGTTGGGTAGAGCTCTACGAACCACACATATATAGACATACATTAAATCCAGGCACCCATATTGAATACACCTTCAGTATAGCCGAGATGTATTGTAAATACTATGACTGTCTATATAATCTCCTAAATGCACGGGATTCTAAACAACATGAAGAAATGTGTACAAATGATTTGTTCTTTTACTACCGCTACCCTCATCAAAGATATGGTCTCTGATCTTGAATTGCCTCAAACAGGAGGAGTTATCTAAAGCTATCAAGTCCCTTGAATCTGGTAAAAGTCCTGGCATTGACAGACACAGTATTAATTACTACAAACAGTTACAACAAATTATAATTATGCTTTTCACTTTTAATGCTAATGGATGCGATCCATCCCTTTAACTTATCCATGCTTAAGGCACATATTTAATTGGTACCCAAACCAGGAAAACCCTCAGATTCCCCAGCTATCTTCAGTCCAATCTTGCTACTTAATCTTGATTTAAAACTATGAACTCCATCTACTTTTGTGGCTATCACTATAGTTTACACTAGGGAAACATTATGGCACACTGCCTCTTGGAAATCTATTCTAGGGAGTTCTAAATAGTTGACTTTGATACAACTTTTAAAAGATGTTTTTTTAATTTAATGTCATGTATATTGTATTACTGTGTTTTTATTGCATATGGTTGTAATGCCACATCTTGATTTCTATTGTTTTTTATTTCGTTAGTGTTATTTTTCTTTCTCACGGTTCATCTTTTAAGAGTGTGAAATATGTTGAGCTTGTAGAATTGCTCAGAGTTCTAAGATGTTAATTGGTTAACTCCTTGCGCTCCTTGAGACTCCCAGACAGATCCCCAACACAGAAAATTGTCATCTATGGATACAATAACCCAAGGAGTGGCAAGATGTGTAGTGTGGAGCTTACCTTAACTGTTATCATGTAGACTCAGAAAGATCAAAACAGGATAATGGTTAGAAACCAACAAAATATTGCACCAGACAGATTCTGCATAGTAATAAGAGACATGTTATACATAAGTATATAAAACTAGAAGTGAGAAAACAGCATCCACAGCTGGATTCAACCTCTAGATCCTCCGCTTGCAAATTGCACATCTAATCAATAAGCAAAACAGACATGTGTGATATGTAGTAGGGAGAGAATATGTATAATAACCACTATCTCTCTGGATACCCATTTCCTGGAATAAACAAAATTATATAAAGGTGTGAACAAATATAGGGCTAGATTACATGTTTGCGCCTGATAAAGGGTTTATCCCTAAGGTTTGTGCTCATCGGGCTTACTGCTCGTAATATGAGTTGAAAGTAAACGCGATTGCGTGAGCGCAATCGGGATTTTCGCTAAAATGATTACTGTGACTTCAGATCTCTAGTTAACTGATTCGCAAAACTAAAAAGTTGCACAAAACACATCAAAAATACATTATAAAGTATAATTATACTCAAGAACATCATCTAATAAAATGTATTCAATAATAATATTGCACACAAAAGTTATAAAGGCTCAAGATTGAAGGTCTCAGGTGATAGAAAAAAAAAAGGCAGGTAAAGGGCTTTAACATTGAGATACATACATATACATGTCTAAAGAAGTATATTTAAATAAATCTATACATTTATATAAATCTGATGAAGAGCATGTACGCATGCGCAAAACATGTCAGTTAATAGGGAGCACTTTTTTTGTACCCTATGGCTCAGATCCAATATTTCCAATTTATAAAATGTGTAGATATGTATTAACAGACATACAGTATATACACACATACATATATATATATATATATATACACATACACACACAGTATGGGCATTGGATCCCTTTGCCGTTAAGTAGATGAAAACGTGTAAAAGAATATTTATGCAGTATTCACTTTTATTAAAGGTTTTAATTATGTATATATTATGCTTACCAGATAATTTCATTTCCATCTGTATGAGGAGAGTCCACGGCTTCATTCCTTGTGGGAAATACAGAACCTGACCCCAGTCAAGGGCTTAAATACCTCCCCCACTCCCCTCATCCCGCTGAGGGAACAAGGAACAGTAGGAGAAATATCAGGGTATAAATGGTGCCAGAAGAACAAAACAAAATTTAGGTCCGCACAACGGAGAAAACGGGTGGGGGCCGTGGACTCTCCTCATACAGATGGAAATGAAATTAGCAGGTAAGCATAATTTATGTTTTCCATCTTAATATGAGGAGAGTCCACGGTTTAATTCCTTACTTGTGGGAAACATATACGCAAGCTCTAGAGGACACTGAACGAAAACGGAGGGTAAAATAATTGGCGGACCCTATTCTGTGGGCACCACAGCCTACAAAACCTCTCCCAAAATCTTGAAAAAGTATGTAAGGTGGACCAGATAGCCGCCCTACAAATATGCTCCATAGAGGCCTCATTCTTGAAGGCCCAAGAAGAAGCCACAGCTCTAGTTGAATGAGCCGTAATCCTCTGAGGAGGCTTATGTCCCGCTGTCTTATTTGCCAAATGGAAAATGCCCCTTAACCAAAAAGATAGGGAAGTGGAAGAAGCCTTCTGCCCTCTGTGCTTCCCAGAGTAGACAACAAACAATGCCAAAGTCTGTCTAAAATCCTTCATAGCCTGAAGATAGAATTCCAAAGCCCGAACCACTTCCAAATTATGAAGTAATCGTTCCTTTGAGGAGGAAGGATTAGGACACAAGGTCAGACACAACCTTAGGGAGAAACCCCAACTCAGTGCAAAGAACAACCTTATCAGCATGAAATACTAAGTAAGGAGGTTCACATTGCAAGGCCACCATCTCAGAGCCTCTGCGTGCCAAAGCAATAGCCAATAGAAAAAGAACCTACCAAGAAAGTAACTTAATGTCCACTGAATGCATGGGCTCAAACGGAGCCCTCTGCAGAACATTAAGAACCAAATTTAAACTCCAAGGAGGAGCGGAATGTCTAAACACAGGCCTAATTCTAGACAGAGCCTGAACAAAAGACTGAATATCAGGAAGCTCAGCAAGCCTCTTGTGCAATAACACAGAAAGAGACGAAATCTGTCCCTTTAAAGAACTAGCGGCAAGTCCCTCCTCCAAACCATCTTGCAGAAAAGAAAGAATCCTGGACACCTTGACCTTATGCCAAGGAAATCCACGTTCTTCACACCAGAATAAGTAGGTCCTCCACACCTTATGATAGATGCGACGGGTGACCGGCTAGATTTTGATGAACAAAAGGACCCTGTTCCAGCAGATCTCTGCGACAAGGTAACCTCCATTGAGGCCACGACAGAGCAATTGTAATAGTTGAGGCTTGCTCCTGCTTGATGCGGGCCACTACTCGAGGAAGAAGTGGTAACGGAGGAAAAATGTTAGCATGGTTGAATCCCCAGGGAACCGCTAAGGCATCTATCAGCTCTGCCTGGGGATCCCTGGACCTCGACCCATATCTGGGTAGCTTGGTATTGAGTCTGAACGCCATGAGATCGATCTCCGGCATCCCCCATCTGTTAAATCTGATAAACTGGGTCAAACCCAGAAGAAGCCAAGTCTTCAGAGCGTTGAAGATCGCTCGAAGTTCCAGGATGTTGATCGGGAGAAGAGATTCCTCTCGAGTTCACAGGCCCTGCGCCCTCAAACAGCTCCCCATCCTGACAGACTTGCGTCTGTAGTCACAATCTCCCAGGATGGTCTCAAGAAGGATGTCCCTTGGGACAGGTGATCCAAACAGAGCCACCAAGAGAACGATTCTCTCGACCGGTTGTCCAGAGAAATCTGTTGTGATAGATCCGAATGATCACCGTTCCTTTGCCTTAGCATGCACAGCTGAAGAGGTCTGAGGTGGAACCTGGCGAATGGAATGATATCTATGCTGGATACATGAGCCCAATCACCTCCATACACCGGGCCACAGATGGTCTTGAGGAGGTCTGGATGGCAACACAATTAGAAGTAATTTTGCAACGTCTCTGGTCTGTAAGGAATATCTTCATAGATATGGTATCTATTATCGTGCCCAGGAATTCCACTCTGGTACTGGGAACCAGAGAACTCTTTCCTAAGTTTATCTTCCATCCATGAGATTGAAGAAGCAGGAGAGCACTCAAATGGTCTTCTGCCAGGCGGCAGGACGTAGCCTGGACCAGGATTTCATCCAAATAAGGCGCTACTGCAATACCTCTGGATCTCGGCCACCGCAAGCAGAGCCCCCAGAACCTTCGTAAAGACTCTTGGAGCAGTAGACAGACCAAAACGAAGAGCTACAAACTGGAAGTGTTGGTCCAGAAAGGCAAATTTTAAGAACGTGAAGTGATCCTTGTGTATTGGCACATGAAGGTAAGCATCCTTCAAGTCTATCGTAGTCATGAACTGTCCCCTCTTGAACTAAGGGCAGAATCGACCTTATCGTCTCCATCTTGAACGATGGCACTGACAGAAACTTGTTTAAAGTGAATGTAAATTTTGATGCTAAATTGCCCGGTTTTTATAAATTTGATTAAAAACAGGGGCACTTTAATTCATCAAAATTTACATTTCACTCGTTGTGAAGAAATACTTACCTTTTAAACTTGACAGCAGCTCCAGCTTGTAAATTTTGATGACTTAAAGTGCCCCTGTTTTTAATCAAATTTTTAATAAACGGGCTCTTAAGCATCAAAATTTACATTCACTTTAAGCACTTTAGGTCTAGGATCGGACGAAACGGACCCTCCATCTTTGGGACCACAAAAAGGTTTGAGCAGTATCCCAGACCTCTTTCTGTTAGAGGTACTGGCACAATCACTCCTAGGGAGGAGAGATCCCTCACGCACCCTAGAAAAGTTTCTCTTTTTTCTGGTCTTGAAGACAGGTATGATAATAGAAATTTGCCCCTGGACGGATGAGATTTGAAACCTATCCTGTAACCCTGAGCAATGACCTCCAGAACCCAAGAATCTTGCACGACTCCCAGCCTCCACAAAGCGAGATAGTCTGCCCCAACACGATCCAGCAACGGATAGGGGGCCGCCCCTTCATGCCGATTTTGTCTCCGCGGGCTTCTTGTTCTGCTTGGACTTAATCCAAGACTGAGATGGTTTCCAAGTTCCCTTTGACTGATCAGGCTTTGTAGCGGGCTGCTGGCGTTGGGATTTGTCCGAACAAAAGGGATGAAAATTAGGCCCATGTCAATTAGGTTTGTTGTTCTTATTCTGCGGTAAAAAGGCACCCTTGCCCCCAGTGACCGTGGTTATGATAGAGTCCAGTCCTGGACCAAAAACCAAGACTTCAGCCACCGAGCCCTACGGACTAGAACAGAAAAACCTGATGTCTTGGCATTTAGACGAATTATCTGCATGTTTGCATTGCAAATATAAGAATTAGCAACTCTCAAGGCCTTAATTCTTTACTGGATTACATCGAGGGGAGTCTCCACCTCGATCATCTCCGACAGAGAGTCACACTAATAGGTAGTGGCTAAAGTCATCGCCGCTGCAGGCTGAAAAAAAATCCTGTGTGCTGAAACATCTTTCTCAACAGAGTTTCTAGCTTCTTATCCATAGGTTCCTTAAACAATGAACTGTCCTCAAGCAGGATAGTGGTGCACATAGCCAGCGTGGAGATAGATCCATCCACCTTAGGGACAGACCCCCAAAACTGTAATTGGGAGTCAGAAACTGGGAAAAATTTCTTAAAGGAAGAAGGGTGAAAAAAGAGGATCCAAGTTTTTCCCATTCATTCTTAATATTTGCCATCTTAACGGGAACGTGGAAGGTTTGTGGCACCACCCTGTCTTCGTAAACCTAATCAAGCTTAAGAATAGAAGGTTCCTTGGGCAACTTAGATTCCGGAACCTCTAACAAAGCCAACACCTTTAACAGAAAGCTTAAGTGCTTTATCCTAAATCTAAAGAATGGTTCCTCTGCAGCCAGAGGCTTAGAGGCAGCCAATTCCAACCCAGAAAGATTCTCCTCTGAAGTATCAGAGGCGTCTTCATCAGAGGATAATCTAGTATCAGATAAATCCAGAAAGTTGGTCGATGACCCCTGGGAAGGATAGCAGTATTTAACCTTTTGCTTGCGCTTACCAGGTAAAGCACTGAAGGTAAGAGGGCCCCTCCCTTAGGAGGATTAGTAGTGCAATGGAGAGCTAGATGTGTAGTAGAAGAAGATTGCAGGGAACGTAACTTGCGAGACTGAGACCCCTCAGAGGTGGACAGCTCAGTGGTACTAAACATCTTGGGTTTCTTAGATATAAGTACTGTCAAGGCGTGTGGAACATAATTGAGCAGGCGGGTATACCGTGGCCTCCTCACAAAAACAGGTATTAGATTTAGGTAAAGAGGAAGTACCCTCTAATGTATCAGAGTCTTCCATGGACTATAGAAAAATATTAATGGCACCTTTATAACCCCCAATGGCTGGGGCACTCACCACCTCCTATGACATGGGCCCCATGGTCAGGAAAGAGGGAGTTAATGATGCCACACCCGGTCACATAGAGTGCCATGCAGGACCGCCCCTCCTGCAGGAAGGAAAGGCGCCAAACTGACAGGCTGCGCAGTTATCCAAAAACTAAAGAAAAAACCTGAATGTTCCCACATTTGCCAGAGCCTCATTTCACGCATGTCGCAGCATAAAACATAAAGCAAATCATGTATAAACCCCCCTGTTCAATAATCCCCTTCCAGAGATATTAACCCGATTCCATACAGATAAAAGGAATCACATTGTGACCCTGTCTTCTTGCGTTATCATATGAAATAAAATGAAACAAACTTACCGGAATCATTGCCGTGGAACAGACACACAGCCTCTCAAGTTTGACAGTCTTGTAGCATCGCACCTGACATGGACTTGAGTGATAGAAGCAGGCAGTGAAACTCGTCAACACTGATTGCTTAGGAGCTGTTAATACGAGTCTGGATGGTTTTGCAGAAAGACTCTCCCTGCATTTCCAGACACTAACATTCGTCAATGCTCTAACCGAGAGGCTGACAAGACTACTTAAAACTCCAGTCCCATGGCGAAGAGTACTACCCTCCATAAGAGACTACTCCGAATCTTCCGACACTTCTCTGCCATCCTCCTGTGACGAAAGGCAAAGAATGACTGGGGGATGGGGGAGGTATTTAAGCCTTTGGCTGGGGTGTCTTTGCCTCCTCCTGGTGGCTAGGTTCTGTATTTCCCACAAGGAATGAAGCCGTGGACTTTCCTCATATTAAGGTGGAAATATATATATATTTTGCAACATCTCAGGTCAATTGAAGATCCAAAGTCCTCCACTACTGTTTCGCTGCATTTTAAAAGGGAACACAATTCAGATGTTTCCCTCCTGACATTTCAATGTATCCAAGTTATTCTGGATATTTCAGTTGGATACTAGAGTGCCAAGAGGGATAAACTCTGAATGGGATGTCAAACTGTTCACTAAATAAAAGTTTATGTTATAGCTTTTATTTTTAATTTTTGACATTTCATATTTTGTTATTGTGTGTTCTTATCTGTTTTTTTCAATTGACAAGTACTATGCATAAAGGATATTCCCCCAATACATAAATAATTAATGATTCACATGTGCTTAAAATCAGTTTGATTAATAGAGGAGGAGTTTTCCCTTAGGTATATAAGGGCCATCATAGCCATGTTTTAACTAATGGTCACTGAGGAAGTACTGTATATGAATTATACGAAACATGTTTGACCAGATCCTATGTGTGTGAATTGCTATATGAAGCTGATTTTTATGAAGAAATTATGTTTCAATAAACAGACTATTTTGCTTTTATGCTGGAGAGTTACTGTCACGGATACCAGACAGCTAAGGCTAAAAACCTCACCCCTGTTGATTCTCAGTGGTTTTGGGCTCCTCAGAGCAACCACAATCTCTGGAAGCTTTTGTTTGCTTGTTTTGTGAAGAGCTGGTGTATGACCAGGAAAACCCTCCTAGGCTGGCCGGGCTCCTGGAACTCCCGGTCGGCAGCCTCACAACGGACACCCGCCAAACTCCTCTCAAGCTGGCCGGGCTCCTGGAACTCCCGGTTGGCCACAGGACAGCAGGACACCCGCTAACTTTACCCCTGGTCGCTCCAGCAATTATGTGCCCCAGAGCTCCTCTCTTTTAGGGATTAGTAGCCCCTAGGGAGGACAAGAGGTGGGGGAATTACTGGAGGGGAGCTCCTTTGGGAACCGGGGGTTTTAGACACCCCTAACCCCATAACTTCAACAGACTGTAACTCCGGTCCTCAGTAACGAATCATGCTGATTTTTGGACTGTGGCATCTGGGGACTGAGAGCTGGCACCCTGGAAGTGCCGCCACTCCACCGGGATCACCCCAAAACCGCCACCCCTGGGTCCTGGGCCCGTGGCTTCTATGGAGGTACCATCCTTGTCCGGAACAGGACATTCTGGGATGGAGCAACCTTGCCCTCCGAGAGCTCTGGGGGGAAGCTCTTCAACAGGAGCGGAATGATTGAAAGGTCCTCCCAAGAATAGTGAGAGGTACTGGGTCCAGTGGGACTTGAGAGTGCCTTTACTGGGAGAACAGCCAAAGAAATAATGACTACCTGTTCTATATAGACTGGTTCAGCAAGAGATGTGGGTGTAGGACGCTCCACCGGGATCACCCCAAAACCGCCACCCCTGGGTCCTGGGCCTGTGGCTTCTATGGAGGTGCCAGCCTGTCTGGAGGGGCGGGAATGGCGGGAAAATTGTGGCATTGTCCAGCGTCTTATCAAGATGAGTTGTGTGTATAAAAGATGTGTGTTTCTCAATAAAATCAGTTCCTGTTTCACCTGAATGCTAGTATGTCTAGTTATTTGGGTGGGCTCCTGCTAGAATCACTTTCCTGGGATACATAGCAGCCTGTTCAAGGCAGAGGAAGGACCCTCAGGTAGAGCTAACCAGCCTGGGTAGCTGGAGTCTGCCACAGGGTGGGACCCTGAGTACTAGTGCTGTTGGGCATCAGGGGTGGCTACAGGCTGTGGTCCCTTGCCAGCTACATAGCTGCAGTCAGCAGGGAGGAAGCAGGACCCGTTTGGCGGAGCTACCCAGCCGGGGTATCCATCACATTGGTTGGCAGCGGTGGGATCTGCTTATTTTACAAGGTTCCTGCTGACAGAGAAGCGCCACAGTAGCCAGTAAATATGAAGGCAGAGTTCCTAGGGAGAGTACAAAAGATGCTGACCGGAACGAAAGATCCTTGTCCGGAACAGGACATTCTGGGATGGAGGAACCTTGCCCTCCGAGAGCTCTGGGGGGAAGCTCTTCAACAGGAGCGGAATGATTGAAAGGTCCTCCCACGAATAGTGAGAGGTACTGGGTCCAGTGGGACTTGAGAGTGCCTTTACTGGGAGAACAGCCAAAGAAAGAATGACTACCTGTTCTATATAGACTGGTCCAGCAAGAGATGTGGGTGGAGGACGCTCCACCGGGATCACCCCATAACCGCCACCCCTGGGTCCTGGGCCTGTGGCTTCTATGGAGGTGCCAGCCTGTCTGGAGGGGCGGGAATGGCGGGAAAATTGGGGCATTGTCCAGCGTTTTATCAAGATGAGTTGTGTGTATAAAAGATGTGTGTTTCTCAATAAAATCAGTTCCTGTTTCACCTGAATGCTAGTATGTCTAGTTATTTGGGTGGGCTCCTGCTAGAATCACTTTCCTGGGATACATAGCAGCCTGTTCAAGGCAGAGGAAGGACCCTCAGGTAGAGCTAACCAGCCTGGGTAGCTGCAGTCTGCCACAGGGTGGGACCCTGAGTACTAGTGCTGTCGGGCATCAGGGGTGGCTACAGGCTGTGGTCCCTTGCCAGCTACATAGCTGCAGTCAGCAGGGAGGAAGCAGGACCCGTTTGGCGGAGCTACCCAGTCGGGGTATCATTCATATTGGTTGGCAGCGGTGGGATCTGCTTATTTTACAAGGTTCCTGCTGACAGAGAAGCACCACAGTAGCCAGTAAATATGGAGGCAGAGTTCCTAGGGAGAGTACAAAAGATGCTGACCGGTACAAAAGATCCTTGTCCGGAACAGGACACTCTGGGATGGAGGAACCTTGCCCTCCGAGAGCTCTGGGGGGAAGCTCTTCAACAGGAGCGGAATGATTGAAAGGTCCTCTCCACGAATAGTGAGAGGTACTGGGTCCAGTGGGACTTGAGAGTGCCTTTACTGGAAGAGCAGCCAAAGAAAGAATGACTACCTGTTCTATATAGACTGGTCCAGCAAGAGATGTGGGTGGAGGACGCTCCACCGGGATCACCCAAAAACCGCCACCCCTGGGTCCTGGGCCTGTGACTTCTATGGAGATGCCAGCCTGTCTGGAGGGGCGGGAAAATTGGGGCATTGTCCAGCGTCTTATCAAAATGAGTTGATTGTATAAAAGATGTGTTTCTCAATAAAATCAGTTCCTGTTTCACCTGAATGCTAGTATATCTAGTTATTTGTGTGGGCTACTGCTAGAATCACTTTCCTGGGCTACATAGCAGCCTGTTCCAGGCAGAGGAAGGACCCTCAGGTGGAGCTACCCAGTCTGGGTAGCTGGAGTCTGCCACAAGGTGGGACCCTGAGTACTGGTGCTGTCGGGCATCAGGGGTGGCTACAGGCTGTGGTCACTTGCCAGGACCCGTTTGGCGGAGCTACCCAGTCAGGGTAGCTGGGGTATCCGTCACATTGGTCGGCAGTGGTGGGGATCTGCTTCTTTTACAAGATTCCTGTTGACAGAGGAGAAGCGCCACAGTAGCCAGTAAATATGGAGGCAGAGTTCCTAGGGAGAGTACAAAAGATGCTGACCGGAACAAAACATGCTGACCGGAACAGGACATTCTGGGATGGATGAACCTTGCCCTCCGAGAACTCTGGGGGGGGGGGGGGGGGCTCTTCAACAGGAGCGGAATGATGGAAAGGTCCTGCCCACAAATAATGAGAGGTACTGGGTCCGGTGGGACTTACGAGTGCCTTTCCTGGGAGCACAGCCAAAGAAAGAATGGTTATCTGTTCTATATAGACTGGTCCAGCAAGAGATGTGGGTGGAGGACAGCTACCGGGCCCTCCCTCCAATGGCTCGTTATGCAAGTGCAGCCATGGCTGGAGGATGGCTCCCCCACAGAGGGCTTTGGCTTCGGTGGCCCTGAATTACTGTTTGCAAAAAGGACAGAGGACCCAAAGTTTGGGAGCGAGACGGACCAGGGTCTGCAGGGTATCTCTGGGTTTCAAGAGGAACTGCTGGATCTCTTGGAGGAAACCTGGCTGCTAGACGATCTGGATTTTATAACTGACCAGGAAGAGGCACTGGTCAAAGAACACAAGAGGCTGCTAGATCTCGTTGAGCAGCGTGCCAAGGGTATACAGATCTGGGTTGCAGCCCTCTGGGATTCATGGAGCTCGACCATGGAGGAGGGGCAACCAAGAAAAAGGGAACCAGGGATGCTGGATCCTGATCAGCAGTCTGGCTTCGAGCTTATGGTCTTGGACCAGGGGGCCACCCCAGCAGAAGCGATGGCAACAGGGCAAAGAGCCGACTGCCTCTGCCCAGCACCTGTAACAGCTCCAGGAAACCAGGGAGAGGAGGTCAGCGTAATCCCTCTCCTTACACAGAACCCCTTCCCGGGAGAGGAGACAGTCTGTCTCTCGCCCCCAGCGGCAGAGCCATCCCCTGGGAGTGGAAGTAGTCGTCCTCCCTCCCCTTACAGAGAACCCCTTGCAGGGAGAGATGGATGTCGATAACTCTCCCCAGCAGCAGAATCCCTTCCTGGGAGAGGAGACAGTCGGTCTCCCTCCCCAGCGGCAGAGCCAGGAGAGGAGACAGCCGGTCTCTCGCCCCAGCAGCAGAGCCATCCCCTGGGAGTGGAGGTAGTCGGTTTCCCTCCCCTTACAGAGAACCCCTTGCAGGGAGAGATGGATGTTGATAACTCTCCCCAGCAGCAGAACCCCTTTACGGGAGAGGAGACAGTCGGTCTCTCTCCCCAGCGGCAGAGCCAGGTACAGGAGACAGTCGGTCTCTCTCCCCAGCGGCAGAGCCATCCCCTAGGAGCGGAGGTAGTCGCCCTCCCTCCCCATAAGCAGAATCCCTTCCTGGGAGAGGAGACAGTCGGTCTCCCTCCCCAGCGGCAGAGCCAGGAGAGGAGACAGCCGGTCTCTCGCCCCAGCGGCAGAGCCATCCCCTGGGAGTGGAGGTAGTCGGTTTCCCTCCCCTTACAGAGAACCCCTTGCAGGGAGAGATGGATGTTGATAACTCTCCCCAGCAGCAGAACCCCTTTCCGGGAGAGGAGACAGTCGGTCTCTCTCCCCAGCGGCAGAGCCAGGTACAGGGAGAGGAGACAGTCGGTCTCTCTCCCCAGCGGCAGAGCCATCCCCTAGGAGCGGAGGTAGTCGCCCTCCCCGTAAGCAGAATCCCTTCCTGGGAGAGGAGACAGTCGGTCTCCCTCCCCAGCGGCAGAGCCAGGAGTCAGGAGAGGAGACAGCCGGTCTCTCGCCCCAGCGGCAGAGCCATCCCCTGGGAGTGGAGGTAGTCGGTTTCCCTCCCCTTACAGAGAACCCCTTGCAGGGAGAGATGGATGTTGATAACTCTCCCCAGCAGCAGAACCCCTTTCCGGGGGAGAGGAGACAGTCGGTCTCTCTCCCCAGCGGCAGATCCATCCTTCGGGGAGCGGAGGTAGTCGTCCTCCCTCCCCGTAAGCAGAACCCCTTCCTGGGAGAGGAGACAGTCTCTCTCCCCAGCGGCAGATCCATCCTTCGAGAGCGGAGGTAGTCGTCCTCCCTCCCCTTACAGAGAAGCCCTTGCAGGGAGAGACGGGTATCAGTATCTCTCCCCAGCGGCCGAATCCCTTTCTGGGAAAGGAGACAGTTGGTCTCTCTCTCCCCAGCAGCAGAACCCCGTACAGGGAGCAGAGACAGCCGGTCTCCCTCCCCAGCGGCAGCACCGTTTCCCATGGAACGGAGGTGGCAGACCTCCCTCCCCAGCGGTAGATCTCCTTCTCGGGAGTAGAGACAGATGTCTCTCCCCTCAGTAGCTTGGCAGGGTCTCTACCCTTTTCTTGTCCCAGAGTATTTCTCACCGGGGGCAGGCGTTGCATTAGGCGAGGAAAAAAGTTTATACAGTTGTGGCCACATCTTTGGGCACCCGAGCTTTGCTTGCCCCACCAAGGAGCAACCTCCCTTTTCGGTCTGGGGTGGGTCAGCTGGTACTAAACAGTCACAGAGAGAGGCAGTGTGGCCATGGAACTTAAGGACATTGGAACTTGTGGGACAGCAATTGTTTGGGAGCCGGCCTTTGTAAACGTGTTCGGGACTTTGCATTATGTGACTATCCCTGGGCCCAGGGCATAAACGCCAGCAGGAACCCCTAAGGATGCCCCAAGCTCTGGAGAGATGGGATAACCTCTCCCAGCAACCGAGAAGTGGAGGGCCACCGTCGGACAGCCCCAGGCCGACCCGTTATGGTCTGCCGAACTGGAGGGGGGGAGATGTCACGGATACCAGGCAGCTAAGGCTACCACCTACAACCTCACCCCTGTTGTTTCTCAGTGGTTTTGGGCTCCTCAGAGCAACCACAATCTGTCAGGTTTCTGTGATGTAAAAATATGAGACAAAGATAAATAATTTCAGAACTTTTTCCACCTTTAATGTGACCTATAAACTGTACAACTCAATTGAAATACATACTGAAATCTTTTAGGTAAAGGGAAATAAACTAAAATAATATGGTTGCATAAGGGTGAGCATCCTTTTATAACTGGGGATGTAGCTGTGTTCAGAATTAAGCAATCACATTCAAAATCATGTTAAATAGGAGTAAGTACACACCTGCCATCATTTAAAGTGCCTCTGATTAACCCCCAATAAAGTTCAGCTGCGACATTTTGTTGGTCGCATCCTACAGCAAAAGCCATGGACCGCAGAGAGCGTCTAAAGCATCAAAGGGATTTCATTGTTAAAAGGTATCAGTCAGGAGAAGGGTACAAAAGAATTTCCAAGGCATTAGATATACCATGGAACACAGTGAACACAGTCATCAAGTGAAGAAAATATGGTGCAACAGTGACATTACCAAGAACTGGATGTCCCTCCAAAATTGATGAAGAGACGAGAAGAAAACTGGCCTGGGAGGCTGCCAAGAGGCCTACAGGAACATTAAAGGAGCTGCAGGAATATCTGGCAAGTACTGGCAGTGTGGTACATGTGACAACAATCGCCCGTATTCTTCATATATCTGGGCTATGGGGTAGAGTGGCAAGACAGAAGCCTTTTCTTCCACAAAAAAAAAAAACATCCAAGCCCGGATAAATTTGGCAAAAACACATCTGAAGTCTCCCAAAAGCATGTGGGAAAAGGTGTTCTGGTCTGATGAAACCAAAGTTTAACTTTTTGACCATAATTCCAAAAGATATGTTTGGCGCAAAAACAACACTGCATATCACCAAAAGAACACCATACCCACAGTGAAGCATGGTGGTGTCAGCATCATGCTTTAGGGGTTGTTTTTCTTCAGCTGGAACTGGGGCCTTAGTCAAGGTAGAGGGAATAATGAACAGTTCCAAATACCAGACAATATTGGCACAAAACCTTCAGGGTTCTGCTAGAAAGCTGAACATGAAGAGGAACTTCATCTTTCAGCATGACAACGACCCAAAGCATACATCCAAATCAACAAAGGAATGGCTTCACCAGAAGGAGATTAAAGTTTTGGGATGGCCCAGTCAGAGCCCAGACCTGAATCAAATTCAAAATCTGTGGGGTGATCTGAAGAGGGCTGTGCACAGGAGATGCCCTCGCATTCTGACAGATTTAGAGTGTTTTTGCAAAGAAGAGTGGGCAAATCTTGTTAAGTCAAGATGTGCCATGCTGAAAAACTCATAGCCAAAAAGACTGAGTGCTGTAATAAAATCAAAAGGTGCTTCAATAAACTAATAGTTTAAGGGTGTTCACACTTATGCAACCATATTATTTAATTTTTTATTTCCCTTTACCTAAAAGATTTCAGTTTGTTTTTCAATTGAGTTGTACAGTTTATAGGTCACATTAAAGGTGGAAAAAGTTCTGAAATGATTTATCTTTGTCTCATTTTTTTACATCACAGAAACATGACATTTTAACAGGGGTGTGTAGACTTTTTATATCCACTGTATATATTGGATAGAGATATATGGAAATATATGAGATAGAGATATAGATATGTGGAGATATAAGAGATGGAGATATATGGAAATATTAGAGAGAGAGATATATGGAAATATAGGAAATAGAGATAGATGGAAATATATGAGATAGAGATCTATGGAAATATTAGAGATAGAGAGAGATAGAGATATGGAAATATATGAGCTAGAGATAGATATTTATTTCTGAATAAATAGAACATATTCTGTTATGTGAAGAACATTGGAATGTGAAATATTCATGTTTTCATGTCGGGTTAACGCAAATGAGAATATGTGATCGTGTTTGCACGAGAGTAGGGTGTTTTTTCCACTTTTTTTCTCCTTTGAATTCTATGGGGGAGTAAGTGAACACTCACAAGATATTCTAACTTCGGATTTTTAGGCTCGTCAAGTTACTGCGAGAGCTAAAAGCGTTTATTTTCATTTCATAAACTAAAAAAATCTTAATTCTAGATTCAAGAGATAAGAAAAAATAAAAAAAAACAGAATTTATGTTTACCTGATAAATTTCTTTCTCCTACGGTGTGTCCGGTCCACGGCTTCATCCTTACTTGTGGGATATTCTCTTCCCCTACAGGAAATGGCAAAGAGAGCACAAAGCAAGAGCTGTCCATATAGCCCCCCCTCTGGCTCCGCCCCCCAGTCATTCGACCGACGGTTAGGAGAAAAAGGAGAAACTATAGGGTGCCGTGGTGACTGTAGTGTATGGAATAAAAAATTTAAACCTGACTAAAAGCCAGGGCGGGGCGTGGACCGGACACACCGTAGGAGAAAGAAATTTATCAGTTAAACATAAATTCTGTTTTCTCCTACATTGGTGTGTCCGGTCCACGGCTTCATCCTTACTTGTGGGAACCAATACCAAAGCTTTAGGACACGGATTAAGGGAGGGAACAAGTCAGGTTACCTAAACGGAAGGCACCACGGCTTGCAAAACCTTTCTCCCAAAAACAGCCCCCGAAGAAGCATAAGTATCGAATTTGTAAAATTTGGCAAAAGTATGCAGAGAAGACCAAGTCGCTGCCTTACAGATCTGATCAACAGAAGCCTCGTTCTTGAAGGCCCATGTGGAAGCCACAGCTCTAGTAGAGTGAGCTGTAATTCGTTCAGGAGGCTGCTGACCAGCATTCTCATAAGCCAATCGGATGATGCTTTTCAGCCAAAAAGAAAGAGAGGTAGCAGTAGATTTCTGCCCTCTCCTCTTACCAGAATAAACGACAAACAAGGATGATATCTGTCTGAAATCCTTTGTTGCTTCTAAATAGAATTTTAAAGCACGGACCACATCTAGGTTGGGTAACAAACGTTCCTTCTTCGAAACTGGATTCGGACACAAAGAAGGAACAACTATTTCCTGGTTAATATTCCAGTTGGAAACCACCTTTGGAAGAAAACCAGGCTTGGTACGTAAAACTACCTTATCTGTATGGAATACCAGATAGGGAGAAGTACACTGCAAAGCAGATAATTCAGAAACTCTTCTAGCAGAAGAAATAGCAACCAAAAACAGAACTTTCCAAGATAGTAACTTAATATCTATGGAATGTAAGGGTTCAAACGGAACCCCCTGAAGAACTGAAAGAACTAAATTTAGACTCCAAGGAGGAGTCATAGGTCTGTAGACAGGCTTGATTCTAACTAACGCCTGTACATCTGGCACGGCTGCCAGACGTTTGTGCAACAAAACAGACAGAGCAGATAATATCTGTCCTTTTAAAGAACTAGCTGACAAACCTTTATCCAAACCCTCTTGGAGAAAGGAAAGTAACCTAGGAATTTAAATTTTACTCCAAGAGAATCCCTTGGATTCACACCAACGGATATATTTTTGCCATATCTTATGGTAAATTTTCCTAGTTACAGGTTTTCTGGCTTGAACCAGAGTATCTATCACTGAATCTGAAAACCCACGCTTAGATAGAATCAAGCGTTCAATTTTCAAGAAGCCAGTTGCAGAGAGACTAGATTTGGATGTTCGAATGGACCTTGTACTAGAAGATCCTGTCTCAAAGGTAGCTTCCATGGTGGAGCCGATGACATTCACCAGGTCTGCATACCAAGTCCTGCGTGGCCATGCAGGAGCTATTAGAATCACCGAGGCCTTCTCCTGTTTGATCCTGGCTACAAGCCTGGGAAGGAGAGGGAACGGTGGAAACACATAAACTAGATTGAACGACCAAGGCGCCACTAATGCATCCACTAGTGTCGCCTTGGGATCCCTGAATCTGGACCCGTATCGAGGAACCTTGGAGTTCTGACGAGACGCCATCAGATCCATATCTGGAGTGCCCCATAGTTGAGTTAACTGGGCAAAGACCTCCGGGTGGAGTTCCCACTCCCCCGGATGGAAAGTCTGACGACTCAAATAATCCGCCTCCCAGTTGTCTACTCCTGGGATGTGAATTGCAGATAGGTGGCAGGAGTGATCCTCCGCCCATTTGATGATCTTGGATACCTCTCCCATCACCAAGGAACTCTTTGTTCCCCCCTGATGATTGATGTACGCTACAGTCATGTTGTCCGACTGAAATCTTATGAATCTGGCCTTCGCTAGGTGAGGCCAAGCCAGGAGCGCATTGACTATCGCTCTCAGTTCCAAAATGTTTATCGGGAGGAGAGACTCTTCCCGAGACCATAGACCCTGAGCTTTCAGGGAGTCCCAGACCGCGCCCCAGCCTAAGAGACTGGCGTCGGTTGTGACGATGACCCACTCTGGTCTGCGGAAACTCATTCCCTGAGACAGGTGATCCTGAGTCAACCACCAGCGGAGTGAGTCTCTGGTTACCTGGTCTACTTGAATCTGGGGAGACAAGTCTGCATAATCCCCATTCCACTGTTTGAGCATGCACAGTTGTAATGGTCTTAGATGAATTCGAGCAAAAGGAACCACGTCCATTGCTGCAACCATTAATCCTATTACCTCCATGCACTGAGCTATGGAAGGCTGAGGAATAGATTGAAGAACTTGACAAGCGTTTAGAAGCTTTAACTTTCTGACCCCTGTCAGAAAAATCTTCATTTCTACAGAATCTATTATTGTTCCCAGAAAAGGAACCCTTGTGGACGGGGACAGGGAACTCTTCTACGTTCACCTTCCACCCGTGAGACCTGAGAAAGGCTAAAACAATGTCTGTATGAGCTCTTGCTTTGGAAAGGGACGACGCTTGGATTATAATGTCATCTAGGTAAGGTGCTACAGCAATGCCCCTCGGCCTTAGAACCGCTAGAAGGGACCCTAGCACCTTTGTGAAAATTCTGGGGGCAGTGGCTAAACCGAATGGAAGAGCCACGAACTGGTAATGTTTGTCCAGAAAGGCGAACCTCAGGAACTGATGATGATCTTTGTGGATAGGAATATGCAGGTACGCATCCTTAAAGTCCACGGTAGTCATATATTGACCCTCCTGGATTGTTGGTAAAATCGTCCGAATGGTTTCCATTTTGAATGATGGAACTCTGAGGAATTTGTTTAGAATTTTTAAATCCAGAATTGGCCTGAAAGTTCCCTCTTTTTTGGGAACTACAAACAGGTTTGAGTAAAAACCCAGACCTTGTTCCGCTGTTGGAACTGGGTGTATCACTTCCATCTTTAATAGGTCTCCTACGCAATGTAAGAATGCCTGTCTCTTTATATGGTCTGAAGATAAGCGAGACATGTGGAACCTTCCCCTTGGAGGAAGTTCCTTGAACTCTAGAAGATACCCCTGAGAGACTATTTCTAGTGCCCAGAGATCCGGAACATCTCTTGCCCAAGCCTGAGCAAAGAGAGAAAGTCTGCCCCCTACTAGATCCGGTCCCGGATCGGGGGCTACCCCTTCATGCTGTCTTGGTAGCAGCAGCAGGCTTCTTGGCTTGTTTACTCTTGTTCCAGCCTTGCAATGGTTTCCATGCTGGTTTAGGCTGGGAAGTGTTACCCTCTTGTCTAGAGGCTGCAGAGTTAGGAGTCGGTCCGTTCCTGAAATTGCGAAAGGAACGAAAATTAGATTTGTTCTTAGCCTTGAAAGGCCTATCCTGTGGGAGGGCATGGCCCTTTCCCCCAGTGATGTCTGAAATAATCTCCTTCAATTTCGGCCCGAAAAGGGTCTTACCTTTGAAAGGAATATAAAGCAATTTTGTTTTGGACGACACATCCGCCGACCAAGATTTTAGCCAAAGCGCTCTGCGCGCCACTATTGCAAAACCTGAATTTTTCGGCGCTAATTTAGCCAATTGAAAAGCGGCATCCAAAATAAAGGAATTAGCCAACTTTAGTGCGTGAATTCTGTCCATGACTTCATCATATGGAGTCTCCTTTTGGAGTGAATTTTCTAGTTCCTCGAACCAAAAAGACGCCGCCGTGGTGACAGGAATAATGCACAAAATTGGTTGAAGAAGGAAACCTTGCTAAACAAATATCTTTTTAAGCAATCCTTCCAATTTTTTATCCATAGGATCTTTGAAAGCGCAACTTTCAATAGGAATAGTTGTGCGCTTGGCTAACGTTGAAACTGCCCCCTCAACCTTAGGGACCGTTTGCCATGCGTCCCTTCTGGGGTCGACAATGGGGAACATTTTCTTAAATATAGGAGGTGGAACAAAAGGTATACCTGGCTTCTCCCACTCCTTAGTCACTATGTCCGCCACCCTCTTGGGTATCGGAAAGGCATCAGCGTGCACAGGGATCTCTAAGAATTTGTCCATTTTGCACAACTTCTCTGGAATCAACAAAGAGTCACAATCATCAAGAGTAGTTAGCACCTCCTTAAGCAGGGCGCAGAGATGTTCTAACTTAAATTTAAATGCCACGATATCAGGTTCTGCCTGCTGAGAAACTTTTCCTGAATCAGAAATTTCTCCCTCAGACAGACCCTCCCTCACTGCCAATTCAGATTGATGTGAGGGTATAACAGATAAATTATCGTCAGTGCCAACTTGCTCATCCTCTGTATTTATTTTAAGCAATCCTTCCATGTTCAATTTACCAGTTTAAACACACTACAGTCCCTGCCACAGACTTTGCTGCGGCTTTTACCTTCCTTAGGGGTTATTCACCACAGAAATAAGCCTTCCTGAGTCCGTTTTCAGCCACAGGACCCTCTCACATGAAGCTACATGCACTGCCTCTAGAAGTAAATGCGCAACTGAGGCGCGAAAATGAGGCCTCCTCCCTCTGCATACCAGAGTGAAGGGGCCTTCCTGACTAGATTAGGCGTCTAAACAACTGCCAGGCGTAATAAAACGTTCCCAAAAGTGTTTCCAAATTCACAAAACACTCCAAATGTCATAAATATGATATAAACCAATTGATTTAGCCCATAATAGTGTCAACCAGCATAGAGCCCATTTTATAAGCCTTAATTCTGTTATGAGTCTAAGAAAATGGCTTACCGATCCCATAAGGGAAAACGGACAGTCTTCTAGCATTACTATGTCTTGTTAGAAAAGAGACTGGTCATACCTGGAGCAGAAAAGTCGGCAAACTGTTCCCCCCAACTGAAGTTCTCTGGTTTCAACAGTCCTGCGTGGGAACAGCAATGGATTTTAGTTACTGGTGCTAAAATCATACTCCTCTTTACAGAACTCTTCATCACTTTCTGTTGTAGAGTAAATAGTACAAGCCAAGTACTAACACCACATACTCTCTACCATCCCCGTGGAGATGCTACTTGTTCAGAGCGGCAAAGAGAATGACTGGGGGGCGGAGCCAGAGGGGGGGCTATATGGACAGCTCTTGCTGTGTGCTCTTTGCCATTTCCTGTAGGGGAAGAGAATATCCCACAAGTAAGAATGAAGCCGTGGACCGGACACACCAATGTAGGAGAAAACAGAATTTATGCTTACCTGATAAATTTCTCTTGTGATGTATTGAGTCCACGGATTCATCCATACTTGTGGGATATTCTCCTTCCCTACAGGAAGTGGCAAAGAAAGCACCCACAGCAGAGCTGTCTATATAGCCCCTCCCTTAGCTCCGCCCCCCCCCAGTCATTCGACCGAAGGCTAGGAAGAAAAAGAAGAAACTATAGGGTGCAGAGGTGACTGAAGTTTTTCAAATAAAAATATACTACCTGTCTTAAACAGACAGGGCGGGCCGTGGACTCGATACATCACAAGAGAAAGAAATTTATCAGGTAAGCATAAATTCTGTTTTCTCTTGTAAGTTGTATAGAGTCCACGGATTCATCCATACTTGTGGGATACCAATACCAAAGCTTTAGGACACGGATGAAGGGAGGGACAAGACAGGTACCTTAAACGGAAGGCACCACTGCTTGTAGAACCTTTCTCCCAAAAATAGCCTCCGAAGAAGCAAAAGTATCGAATTTGTAAAATTTGGAAAAAGTATGAAGCGAAGATTAAGTCGCCGCCTTAGAAATCTGTTCAACAGAAGCCTCATTTTTTAAAAGCCCATGTGGAAGCCACTGCTCTAGTAGAATGAGCAGTAATTCTTTCAGGAGGCTGCTGGCCAGCAGTCTCATAAGCCAAACGGATGATGCTTTTCAGCCAAAAGGAATGAGAGGTAGCCGTAGCCTTTTGATCTCTCCGTTTACCGGAATAAACAACAAACAATGAAGATGTTTGACGGAAATCTTTGGTTGCTTGCAAGTAGAATTTTAAAGCACGAACCACATCAAGATTGTGCAACAGACGTTCCTTCTTTGAAGAAGGATTAGGACACAGTGAAGGAACAATAATTTCCTGATTGATATTCCTATTAGAAACCACCTTAGGAAGGAATCCAGGTTTGGTAAGTAAAGATAGCTACTAAAAACAGAACTTTCCAAGATAGAAGCTTAATATCTATGGAATGCATAGGTTCAAACGGAACCCCTTGAAGAACTTTAAGCTCCATGGTGGAGCAACAGGTTTGAATACAGGCTTGATTCTGACTAAAGCCTGACTAAACGCTTGAACGTCTGGAACATCTGCCAGACGCTTGTGTAAAAGAATAGACAATGCAGAAATCTGTCCATTTAAGGAACTAGTTTATAATCCCTTCTCCAAACCTTCTTGGAGAAAGGACAATATTTTAGGAATCTTAATCTTACTCCATGAGTAACCCTTGGATTCACACCAATAAAAATATTTGCGCCAAATCTTATGATAGATCTTCCTGGTGACAGGCTTTCTAGCTTGAATCAGGGTATCAATGACCGACTCAGAGAAACCATGCTTTGATAGAATCAGGCGTTCAATCTCCAAGCAGTCACACGCAGAGAAATTAGATTTGGATGCATGAATGGACCTTGGATTAGAAGGTCCTGCCTCATTGGCAGAGTCCACAGTGGAACAGATGACATGTCCACTAGGTCTGCATACCAAGTCCTGCGTGGCCACGCAGGTGCTATCAGAAGTACCGAAGCTCTCTCCTGCTTGATTCTGGCAACCAGATGTGGGAGGAGAGGAAACGGTGGAAATACATAAGCCAGATTGAAGGACCAGGGTACTGCTAGAGCATCTATTAGTACCGCCTGGGGATCCCGGGACCTGGACCCGTAACGAGGAAGTTTGGCATTCTGACGGGACGCCATCAGATCCAATTCTGGTGTGCCCCATAGCTGGGTCAGCTGGGCAAATACCTCCGGATGGAGTTCCCACTCCCCCGGATGAAAAGTCTGACGACTTAGGAAATCCGCCTCCCAGTTCTCTACCCCATGGATATGGATTGCTGAGAGATGGCAAGAGTGATCCTCCGCCCATTGGATTATTTTGGTTACCTCCATTATCGCTAGAGAACTCAGTGTTCCTCCTTGATGATTGATATAAGCTACAGTCGTGATGTTGTCAGACTGAAATCTGATGAATTTGGCCGCAGCTAGCTGAGGCCACGCCTGAAGCGCATTGAATATCGCTCTCAGTTCTGGTATGTTTATCAGGAGGAGAGTTTCTTCCCGAGACCATAAGCCCTGTGCTTTCAGGGAGTTCCAGACAGCACCCCAGCCTAGCAGGCTGGCATCTGTTGTTACAATGAGCCACTCTGGCCTGCGGAAACACATTCCCTGAGACAGGTGGTCCTGAAACAACCACCAGAGAAGTGAGTCTCTGGTCTCCTGGTCCAGATGCAGTTGAGGAGATAAATTTGCATAATCTCCATTCCACTGTTTGAGCATGCATAGTTGCAGTGGTCTGAGGTGTAGGCGGGCAAAAGGAACTATGTCCATTGCCGCTACCATGAGACCGATTACCTCCATACACTGAGCCACTGATGGTCGAGGAATCGAATGAAGAGCTCGGCAAGTGGTTAAGAGTTTTGATTTTCTGACCTCCGTCAGAAATATTTTCATTTCTACCGAGTCTATCAGAGTCCCTAGGAAGGAAACTCTTGTAAGAGGGAAGAGAGAACTCTTTTTTTTATGTTCACCTTCCACCCGTGAGATCTCAGAAAAGCCAACACGATGTCCGTGTGAGACATGGCTAGCTGGAAATTCGACGCCTGAATTAAGATGTCGTCTAGATAAGGCGCCACTGCTATGCCCCGCGGTCTTAGAACCGCCAAAAGGGACCCTAGCACCTTTGTGAAGATTCTGGGAGCCGTGGCCAACCCGAAGGGAAGGGTTACAAACTGGTAATGCCTGTCCAGAAAGGCGAATCTGAGGCATTGATGATGATCTCTGTGAATAGGGATGAGTAGATACGTATCCTTTAGGTCCACGGTAGTCATATTGACCCTCCTGGATCAGAGGTAGAATAGTCCGAATAGTCTCCATCTTTTGAACGATGGTACTCTGAGGAACTTGTTTAGAATTTTGAGATCTAAGATTGGTCTGAAAGTTCCCTCTTTTTTGGGAACCACAAACAGGTTTGAGTAAAACCCTAGCCCTTGTTCCGCTTTTGGAACTGGGCGGATCACTCCCATGGAATGTAGGTCTTCTACACAGCGTAAGAACGCCTCTCTCTTTGTCTGGTTTGCAGACAATTGAGAAGGGTGAAACCTCCCCCTTGGGGGAGAGTCTTTGAAGTCCAGAAGATATCCTTGGGACACAATTTCTAAAGCCCAGGAATCGTGGACATCTCTTGCCCAAGCCTGAGCGAAGAGAGAGAGTCTGCCCCCTACTAGATCCAGTCCCGGATCGGGGGCTACCCCTTCATGCTGTCTTAGAGGCAGCTGCAGGCTTCTTGACCTGTTTTCCCTTGTTCCAAGCCTGGTTAGGTCTCCAGACTGACTTGGATTGGGCAAAATTCCCCTCTTGCTTTGCAGCAGGGGAAGCTGAAGCGGGACCACCCTTGAAATTCCGAAAGGAACGAAAATTATTCTGTTTGGTCCTCAATTTATTTGTTTTATCTTGAGGGAGAGCATGGCCTTTCCCTCCAGTGATGTCTGAAATAATCTCTTTCAGTTCAGGCCCGAATAGGGTCTTTCCTTTGAAAGGGATGTTCAAAAGTTTAGATTTTGATGATACATCAGCAGACCAGGACTTAAGCCATAACGCCCTGCGTGCTAAAATGGCAAAACCTGAATTCTGCTAACTTAGCCAGTTGGAAAGCGGCATCTGTAATGAAAGAATTAGTCAACTTAAGAGCCTTAATTCTATCCATAATATCCTCTAATGGAGTCTCCATCTGAAGAGCCTCTTCTAGAGCCTCGAACCAGAAAGCAGCTGCGGTAGTTACAGGAACAATGCACGCAATAGGTTGGAGAAGAAAACCTTGATGAACAAAAATTTTCTTCAGGAGATCCTCTAATTTTTTATCCATAGGATCTTTGAACGCACAACTGTCTTCGATAGGTATAGTTGTACGCTTAGAGTAGAAATAGCTCCCTCCACCTTAGGAACCGTCTGACACGAGTCCCGCATGGTGTCAGATATGGGAAACATTTTCTTAAAAACAGGAGGGGGAGCAAACAGAATACCTGGTTTATCCCACTTCTTAGTAACAATATTCACAATCCTCTTAGGGACTGGAAAAACATCAGTGTAAACAGGAACCTCTAAGTATTTATCCATTTTACACAATTTCTCTGGAACCACTATGGGGTCACAATCATCTAGAGTCGCTAATACCTCCCTGAGCAATAAGCGGAGGCGTTCAAGCTTAAATTTAAAGGCGGTCATGTCAGAATCTGTCTGAGGGAGCGTCTTTCCTGAATCAGAAATTTCTCCCTCAGATAACAAATCCCTTACCCCTACTTCAGAACATTGTGAGGGTATATCAGATACGGCTACTAAAGCGTCAGACTGCTTAGCTTTACTTAACCCAGAGCTGTCATGCTTTCCTTGTAAACCAGGCAGTTTAGAAAAAACCTCTGTGAGGGTTTTATTCATAACTGTGGCCTTGTCTTGTAAAGTAAATGAATTAGACGCATTAGAGGTACTTGGCGTCACTTGTGCGGGCGTTACTGGTTGTGACACTTGGGGAGAGCTAGATGTCAAAAACTAATTTTCTTCTGAGAATCATCTATTGCTATATTTTTCATTGCTAAAATATGCTCTTTATAATTTATAGACATATCAGTGCAAGTGGGACACATTCTAAGAGGGGGTTCCACAATGGCTTCTAAACACATTAAACAAGGATTTTCCTTAGTGTCAGACATGTTAAACAGGCTAGTAATTAAACAAGCAAGCTTGGAAAACACTTTATTCAAAGTAAATAATACTGCCTACTTGCCCTTTATGAACGATTTGTGGGGAAAAAAACCCTTCTTTACAGCCCTCAAACACAGCAGGACCCTCTGGAGAAGCAGTTGGATGTCTCTGAGGAAAAGAAACTGCGCAACTGAGGCGTGAAAATAGGCCCCTCCCACCTCACTCGATGTCATGGGGCCTAAAAGAAACACAACAGAGTGTTTCCTAAACTAGCCATGTGGGTTAATAACCCATAAACAAGCCACAAAGACCCCTTAAAGTCCCTCAAAAAAACGTTATTGCAATAATAATAAAAACGTTTATTCTTATCAGTGTCACCAGTAACTAATGAGCCCTTTGTGCAAGCTGGGATTCTTACTAAGTCTCTGAATACAGCTTACCCTTCCCTCATGGGGATATTGTCAGCCTTTTCTAGAATTAACACAGTTTGTCTAGAAAAAATTAGACTGAACATACCTCAAAGCAGTTTAGCCTGCAAACTGTTCTCCCAACTGAAGTTTTCCTGTACTCTTCAGTCCTTGTGAGAACAGCAGTGGATTTTAGTTACAAAGTGCTAAAACCATCATCCTCCCTGCAGAAATCTTCATCTCTTTTCCGCCAGAGAGTAAATAGTACACACTGGTACCATTTAAAATAACAAACTTTTGCTTGAGAAATAAAAAACTAACATTTTTGTCACCACACTCACTTTACCCTCCCTAGCAGTTAAGCCGGCAAAGAGAATGACTGGGGGGGACGGAGCTAAGGGAGGAGCTATATAGACCGCTCTGCTGTGGGTGCTCTCTTTGCCACTTCCTGTAGGGAAGGAGAATATCCCACAAGTATGGATGAATCCGTGGACTTGATACATCTTAAAAGAGAAAATGTGCTAAAAGTAAATTGGAAAGTTGTTAAAAATTACATGGCCTATCTGAATCAAAGTTTATTTTGGCCTTTACTACCCCTTTAATAACGTTAGCAGACATTTTCAGAAAGGGATCCAAAAACATAGCATAATTATAGCCAGAGTGCAATGTTACATGCGCTAATAATCGGCAGCAGAATGATTATACTGGCATAACAGGATTAATCACAGGTCTCCATAGAGATTGCCACTTTACATCTCCTTGGGCGTGTTAAATAGATTCCTGCCACCTCAGTGACATTTAAAGGGACAGTATACACCAATTTTCGTTTAACTGCATGTAATAGACACTACTATAAAGAATAATATGCACGGATAGTGATCTAAAAATCCAATATAAAACCATTTAAAAACTTACTTAGAAGCTCCCAGTTTAGCTCAGTTGAAAAGGTTAGGATGGGACACCCACTGAAAGTGGCTGTATAGCAAAAAGAGCAGACACCCCTCCCCTGCATATGAAAAGACTCTCTACACAAACAGGATTAGGCTGGAGTAGGTATATATCAGTATACTTCAAAAACTTTGGGGCTTGGTTAGGAGTCTGAAAATCAGTGCAATGTTATTTAAAAAACAGAATTTATGTTTACCTGATAAATTACTTTCTCCAACGGTGTGTCCGGTCCACGGCGTCATCCTTACTTGTGGGATATTCTCTTCCCCAACAGGAAATGGCAAAGAGCCCAGCAAAGCTGGTCACATGATCCCTCCTAGGCTCCGCCTACCCCAGTCATTCGACCGACGTTAAGGAGGAATATTTGCATAGGAGAAACCATATGGTACCGTGGTGACTGTAGTTAAAGAAAATAAATTATCAGACCTGATTAAAAAAAAAAAAACCAGGGCGGGCCGTGGACCGGACACACCGTTGGAGAAAGTAATTTATCAGGTAAACATAAATTCTTTTTTCTCCAACATAGGTGTGTCCGGTCCACGGCGTCATCCTTACTTGTGGGAACCAATACCAAAGCTTTAGGACACGGATGAAGGGAGGGAGCAAATCAGGTCACCTAAATGGAAGGCACCACGGCTTGCAAAACCTTTCTCCCAAAAATAGCCTCAGAAGAAGCAAAAGTATCAAACTTGTAAAATTTGGTAAAAGTGTGCAGTGAAGACCAAGTCGCTGCCCTACATATCTGATCAACAGAAGCCTCGTTCTTGAAGGCCCATGTGGAAGCCACAGCCCTAGTGGAATGAGCCGTGATTCTTTCGGGAGGCTGCCGTCCGGCAGTCTCGTAAGCCAATCTGATGATGCTTTTAATCCAAAAGGAGAGAGAGGTAGAAGTTGCTTTTTGACCTCTCCTTTTACCGGAATAAACAACAAACAAGGAAGATGTTTGTCTAAAATCCTTTGTAGCATCTAAATAGAATTTTAGAGCGCGAACAACATCCAAATTGTGCAACAAACGTTCCTTCTTTGAAACTGGTTTCGGACACAGAGAAGGTACGATAATCTCCTGGTTAATGTTTTTGTTAGAAACAACTTTTGGAAGAAAACCAGGTTTAGTACGCAAAACCACCTTATCTGCATGGAACACCAGATAAGGAGGAGAACACTGCAGAGCAGATAATTCTGAAACTCTTCTAGCAGAAGAAATTGCAACCAAAAACAAAACTTTCCAAGATAATAACTTAATATCAACGGAATGTAAGGGTTCAAACGGAACCCCCTGAAGAACTGAAAGAACTAAATTGAGACTCCAAGGAGGAGTCAAAGGTTTGTAAACAGGCTTGATTCTAACCAGAGCCTGAACAAAGTCTTGAACATCTGGCACAGCTGCCAGCTTTTTGTGAAGTAACACAGACAAGGCAGAAATCTGTCCCTTCAGGGAACTTGCAGATAATCCTTTTTCCAATCCTTCTTGAAGGAAGGATAGAATCTTAGGAATCTTAACCTTGTCCCAAGGGAATCCTTTAGATTCACACCAACAGATATATTTTTTCCAAATTTTGTGGTAAATCTTTCTAGCTACAGGCTTTCTGGCCTGAATAAGAGTATCGATAACAGAATCTGAGAACCCTCGCTTTGATAAAATCAAGCGTTCAATCTCCAAGCAGTCAGCTGGAGTGAAACCAGATTCGGATGTTCGAACGGACCCTGAACAAGAAGGTCTCGTCTCAAAGGTAGCTTCCAAGGTGGAGCCGATGACATATTCACCAGATCTGCATACCAAGTCCTGCGTGGCCACGCAGGAGCTATCAAGATCACCGACGCCCTCTCCTGGTTGATCCTGGCTACCAGCCTGGGGATGAGAGGAAACGGCGGGAACACATAAGCTAGTTTGAAGGTCCAAGGTGCTACTAGTGCATCCACTAGAGCCGCCTTGGGATCCCTGGATCTGGACCCGTAGCAAGGAACTTTGAAGTTCTGACGAGAGGCCATCAGATCCATGTCTGGAATGCCCCACAGCTGAGTGACTTGGGCAAAGATTTCCGGATGGAGTTCCCACTCCCCCGGATGCAAAGTCTGACGACTCAGAAAATCCGCTTCCCAATTTTCCACTCCTGGGATGTGGATAGCAGACAGGTGGCAGGAGTGAGACTCCGCCCATAGAACGATTTTGGTCACTTCTTCCATCGCCAGGGAACTCCTTGTTCCCCCCTGATGGTTGATGTACGCAACAGTTGTCATGTTGTCTGATTGAAACCGTATGAACTTGGCCCTCGCTAGCTGAGGCCAAGCCTTGAGAGCATTGAATATCGCTCTCAGTTCCAGAATATTTATCGGTAGAAGAGATTCTTCCCGAGACCAAAGACCCTGAGCTTTCAGGGATCCCCAGACCGCGCCCCAGCCCATCAGACTGGCGTCGGTCGTGACAATGACCCACTCTGGTCTGCGGAATGTCATCCCTTGTGACAGGTTGTCTAGGGACAGCCACCAACGGAGTGAGTCTCTGGTCCTCTGATTTACTTGTATCTTCGGAGACAAGTCTGTATAGTCCCCATTCCACTGACTGAGCATGCACAGTTGTAATGGTCATAGATGAATGCGCGCAAAAGGAACTATGTCCATTGCCGCTACCATCAAACCGATCACTTCCATGCACTGCGCTATGGAAGGAAGAGGAACGGAATGAAGTATCCGACAAGAGTCTAGAAGTTTTGTTTTTCTGGCCTCTGTCAGAAAAATCCTCATTTCTAAGGAGTCTATTATTGTTCCCAAGAAGGGAACCTTTGTTGACGGAGATAGAGAACTCTTTTCCACGTTCACTTTCCATCCGTGAGATCTGAGAAAGGCCAGGACAATGTCCGTGTGAGCCTTTGCTAGAGGAAGGGACGACGCTTGAATCAGAATGTCGTCCAAGTAAGGTACTACAGCAATGCCCCTTGGTCTTAGCACAGCTAGAAGGGACCCTAGTACCTTTGTGAAAATCCTTGGAGCAGTGGCTAATCCGAAAGGAAGCGCCACAAACTGGTAATGTTTGTCCAGGAATGCGAACCTTAGGAACCGATGATGTTCCTTGTGGATAGGAATATGTAGATACGCATCCTTTAAATCCACTGTGGTCATGAATTGACCTTCCTGGATGGAAGGAAGAATAGTTCGAATGGTTTCCATCTTGAACGATGGAACCTTGAGAAACTTGTTTAAGATCTTGAGATCTAAGATTGGTCTGAACGTTCCCTCTTTTTTGGGAACTATGAACAGATTGGAGTAGAACCCCATCCCTTGTTCTCTTAATGGAACAGGATGAATCACTCCCATTTTTAACAGGTCTTCTACACAATGTAAGAATGCCTGTCTTTTTATGTGGTCTGAAGACAACTGAGACCTGTGGAACCTCCCCCTTGGGGGAAGCCCCTTGAATTCCAGAAGATAACCTTGGGAGACTATTTCTAGCGCCCAAGGATCCAGAACATCTCTTGCCCAAGCCTGAGCGAAGAGAGATAGTCTGCCCCCCACCAGATCCGGTCCCGGATCGGGGGCCAACATTTCATGCTGTCTTGGTAGCAGTGGCAGGTTTCTTGGCCTGCTTTCCCTTGTTCCAGCCTTGCATTGGTCTCCAAGCTGGCTTGGCTTGAGAAGTATTACCCTCTTGCTTAGAGGACGTAGCACTTTGGGCTGGTCCGTTTCTACGAAAGGGACGAAAATTAGGTTTATTTTTTGCCTTGAAAGGCCGATCCTGAGGAAGGGCGTGGCCCTTACCCCCAGTGATATCAGAGATAATCTCTTTCAAGTCAGGGCCAAACAGCGTTTTCCCCTTGAAAGGAATGTTAAGTAGCTTGTTCTTGGAAGACGCATCAGCTGACCAAGATTTCAACCAAAGCGCTCTGCGCGCCACAATAGCAAACCCTGAATTCTTAGCCGCTAACCTAGCCAATTGCAAAGTGGCGTCTAGGGTGAAAGAATTAGCCAATTTGAGAGCATTGATTCTGTCCATGATCTCCTCATAAGGAGGAGAATCACTATCGACCGCCTTTATCAGCTCATCGAACCAGAAACATGCGGCTGTAGCTACAGGGACAATGCATGAAATTGGTTGTAGAAGGTAACCCTGCTGAACAAACATCTTTTTAAGCAAACCTTCTAATTTTTTATCCATAGGATCTTTGAAAGCACAACTATCCTCTATGGGTATAGTGGTGCGTTTGTTTAAAGTGGAAACCGCTCCCTCGACCTTGGGGACTGTCTGCCATAAGTCCTTTCTGGGGTCGACCATAGGAAACAATTTTTTAAATATGGGGGGAGGGACGAAAGGAATACCGGGCCTTTCCCATTCTTTATTAACAATGTCCGCCACCCGCTTGGGTATAGGAAAAGCTTCTGGGAGCCCCGGGACCTCTAGGAACTTGTCCATTTTACATAGTTTCTCTGGGATGACCAACTTGTCACAATCATCCAGAGTGGATAATACCTCCTTGAGCAGAATGCGGAGATGTTCCAACTTAAATTTAAACGTAATCACATCAGGTTCAGCTTGTTGAGAAATGTTCCCTGAATCAGTAATTTCTCCCTCAGACAAAACCTCCCTGGCCCCATCAGACTGGGTTAGGGGCCCTTCAGAACCATTATTATCAGCGTCGTCATGCTCTTCAGTATCTAAAACAGAGCAGTCACGCTTACGCTGGTAAGTGTTCATTTTGGCTAAAATGTTTTTGACAGAATTATCCATTACAGCCGTTAATTGTTGCATAGTAAGGAGTATTGGCGCGCTAGATGTACTAGGGGCCTCCTGAGTGGGCAAGACTAGTGTAGACGAAGGAGGGAATGATGCAGTACCATGCTTACTACCCTCACTTGAGGAATCATCTAGGGCATCATTGTCATTTTCACATAAATCACATTTATTTAAATGAATAGGAATTCTGGCTTCCCCACATTCAGAACACAGTCTATCTGGTAGTTCAGACATGTTAAACAGGCATAAACTTGATAACAAAGTACAAAAAACGTTTTAAAATAAAACCGTTACTGTCACTTTAAATTTTAAACTGAACACACTTTATTACTGCAATTGCGAAAAAACATGAAGGAATTGTTCAAAATTCACCAAATTTTCACCACAGTGTCTTAAAGCCTTAAAAGTATTGCACACCAAATTTGGAAGCTTTAACCCTTAAAATAACGGAACCGGAGCCGTTTTTAACTTTAACCCCTGTACAGTCCCTGGTATCTGCTTTGCTGAGACCCAACCAAGCCCAAAGGGGAATACGATACCAAATGACGCCTTCAGAAAGTCTTTTCTAAGTATCAGAGCTCCTCTCACATGCGACTGCATGTCATGCCTCTCAAAAACAAGTGCGCAACACCGGCGCGAAAATGAGGTTCTGCCTATGATTAGGGAAAGCCCCTAAAGAATAAGGTGTCTAAAACAGTGCCTGCCGATATTATTATATCAAAATACCCAGATAAAATGATTCCTCAAGGCTAAATATGTGTTAATAATGAATCGATTTAGCCCAGAAAAAGTCTACAGTCTTAATAAGCCCTTGTGAAGCCCTTATTTACGATCTTAATAAACATGGCTTACCGGATCCCATAGGGAAAATGACAGCTTCCAGCATTACATCGTCTTGTTAGAATGTGTCATACCTCAAGCAGCAAGAGACTGCTCACTGTTCCCCCAACTGAAGTTAATTGCTCTCAACAGTCCTGTGTGGAACAGCCATGGATTTTAGTGACGGTTGCTAAAATCATTTTCCTCATACAAACAGAAATCTTCATCTCTTTTCTGTTTCTGAGTAAATAGTACATACCAGCACTATTTTAAAATAAACTCTTGATTGAATAATAAAAACTACAGTTAAACACTAAAAAACTCTAAGCCATCTCCGTGGAGATGTTGCCTGTACAACGGCAAAGAGAATGACTGGGGTAGGCGGAGCCTAGGAGGGATCATGTGACCAGCTTTGCTGGGCTCTTTGCCATTTCCTGTTGGGGAAGAGAATATCCCACAAGTAAGGATGACGCCGTGGACCGGACACACCTATGTTGGAGAAATAAGCAAAACTATATAAATAAAAAGCTGTATAGGCTATATAAATGGATCATCTACAAAACATTTATGCACAGAAAAATCTAGTGTATAATGTCCCTTTAATTTAGGGCTAAATGTGGGTCTCATTGTCTATCTCATAACATAATGTCCAAATGGGAGTGTTTATAACTTTAATAGTGTATCAGCGGTTTGAGATAAGCCCTAAATACAGTCTCAAGGACATTTATATGAACGGAACTACTGCTATATGGTTAAACTGTTAGTGTTATTACTGCTGAAGAAAAAGCATGTCTATAGTCTGAGTGACAATATACAGTACATGATTAGGGTGAAAAATAATAGACCATAACATTAGGGTTAACAATCCTATTTTAGCGAACACTATACATGTCATATTTTAACAGACTATTACAATTTAGAACAATGGTTTCATACTCCCTGCATGAACAATGTTTATGGGGACATCATTTTGAAGATTAATATGTTTGAATTGAATGTGTTCCAATTTGTTTTAAGAGAAGACAAACATTTTGGTTATTAGTGGATCTGTTTTTGTAACTGTAGCCTTAGTCTGTTTTGCCTTTTTTTCATTACATTTGCCACTTCCAGCTTTCCAGCCACGCTTTCCTCTACTGCCACATTCGTTCCTTCATAAAAAAATAAATATATCTGTACACACACCAATGCTTGACACATGAACATACATAGATTTATAAAGTTGCAAAAGAGGTGCTCACAATTTATCCATCAAAAATTCAATCTACTTCAATAATCTGTTTGAATATACATGTTCACCAAAACTGCCAATTGCCATCATTTTATTGCATATGCGTAGTTTGATTATTTTTTTTTAATCCTATGTACCGACTTATTCTAATCTATATTACCTTCATGTAAGAGAAATTGAGACATGAATGAGTGTCCAGATTCAGTTTGAGATCATAATTTGGAATAAGCATTTGAAACAAGGGAATTCCACTGACAAAGTAATTTAATTTGTAAATCTGCTATAAAGGACAATATATGCTACAAATACTGGGAATGCACTTATTTTATAGATTAAATGCTAAACATTAAAAAATGTACAAAATGCTTTATTTTTTGGGGGAAAAAAACAACAAAAGAAGATTTATTTCAGGCTTTTTATTTAATTTGAGACTCGTTCATGCTGCGTTCAAAATTTCCTTCACACACGAGCACACGGAGAGGTATTTAACCGAGATGGAGTCAAAATAATATTAAAAAATGAAAAAAAATTCTCTAATAAACAGAGACATTATGATGCTGTGGAGGATTTTGATTAAATAATGTCCATATTCCAGGTTAAAACACTTGAATGTAAGAGGCAAAAGGGAGCAGGAGTAGAGAGGAGGGTAAGGGAGGTTCAGGCAGCATTGGGGCAATTACCCAAATTGGAAGAAGAAGTTGCCTGGGCCGGAAGCTGAAAAAAAAACACAGAAAAAAGGATTGATCAGTTATGGTCTCCCTAAAATTTCTACCACAGTTATGGTTCAATCATGCTCCTTTAGCTGAGGAGGTTAAATATCAAGAAATAGTGATAAGTGAACTCTTTGGTTAAATACAATGGGCCTATAGCGTAATTCACATCCATTTCAAGTGCCTTTAGATATCAGCTAGGGCAGTCAAGTTAAAGATATAGTAAAAGTCAAAATTAAACTTCAAGGGATTGGATAGAGAATGACATTTCAAGCAACTTTCTAATTTACTTTTGTTCTCAATTTTGCTTAGTTCTCTTGGTATCATTTGCTAAAGAACAACCCTAGGTGAGCTCATGTACGTGTGTTTAGTCATCTAGTGCAGTGATTTTCAACCTTTTTTGCAGTGGCACACTTTTTTACATTAAAAAATCCTGTGGCACACCACCATCCGGAAATTTTACAAAATCACACATTGTAGCCTAATACAGTATATATATATATATATAACATAACAATTTATGCTTACCTGATAAATTTATTTCTCTTTTGGTGTATCCAGTCCACGGATCATCCATTACTTGTGGGATATTCTCATTCCCAACAGGAAGTTGCAAGAGGACACCCACAGCAGAGCTGTAATATAGCTCCTCCCCTAACCGTCATAGCCAGTCATTCGACCGAAAACAAGCAGAGAAAGGAGGAACCATAGGGTGCAGTGGTTACTGTAGTTTAAATTTAAAAATTACCTGCCTTAAAATGACAGGGCGGGCCGTGGACTGGATACACCACGAGAAATAAATTTATCAGGTAAGCATAAATTGTGTTTTCTCTTGTAAGGTGTATCCAGTCCACGGATCATCCATTACTTGTGGGATACCAATACCAAAGCTAAAGTACACGGATGAAGGGAGGGACAAGGCAGGAACTTAAATGGAAGGAACCACTGCCTGTAAAACCTGTCTCCCAAATATAGCCTCAGAAGAAGCAAAAGTATCAAATTTGTAAAATTTTGAAAAAATATGAAGCGAAGACCAAGTCGTCGCCTTGCAAATCTGATCAAAAGAAGCCTCATTTTTAAAGACCCAAGTGGAAGCCACAGCTCTAGTGGAATGAGCTGTAATCCTTTCAGGAGGTTGCTGTCCAGCAGTCTCATAGGCTAAGCGGATTAAGCTTCTTAGTCAAAAAGAAAAAGAGGTTGCCGAAGCCTTTTGACCTCTCCTCTGTCCAGAGTAGACCACAAACAAAGCAGATGTTTGACGAAAATCTTTAGTAGCTTGTAAGTAAAACTTTAAAGCACGGACCACGTCCAAATTGTGTAACACAAGGATGGAACAACAATCTCTTGATTGATATTCTTGTTAGATACCACCTTAGGTAAGAACCCAGGTTTG